>NW_022143862.1:0-40380 GCF_007565055.1 Rhinopithecus roxellana
TGTTTTTTATCTTGAGTAGTAATATACAGATATGGATTAAATTTGGACTATATTTTTTAAAGTATAATGTTGGTTGCATTTTAATATTTAATAATAAAGTTGGTTATAGTTGTATGTTTTGTGGAAAACCAATGAAAATATTAATAGAATCCCTGATTACTGTGTTTCTTTTTTCTGTTTCTTTCTTTGTTCATTTCTCTTCTTCTTTTCTTTTTTCCTTTTTGTTTCCTTTTTCTTTACCTTCTTTATTATTGCTGTTGGGCTATCCAGTAACTTAACTCTTTTTCTATGTCTGAGGGATTCTTAGCTATATGTGTTTTGTAGAAGTTGAGCTCTCCTTCTACCATAGGAGCTAAAATGATCTGATTGTGGCTTTATGCCCCTCAGCAGCTGGTGCAAAGGAACTGGGCATAGGCCTGCCAAACACATGATCCCATTTAGGTCCTTGAATCTATAACCGTCTCCACAAAAGAAGCAGAAATGGCAAGAAACAAGATCCAATTCCCAGGACAGCAATGGCAGTGAAGTGAAACCTATTGACTATAAAGATGTAAACTGTAGCATCAGTGCTCAACTAAATGGTGGTGATGGTGTGCTAAAGGGAATGCATCTGAGACATGATTTAGATTTTGTCCTGCCTCTTTTTCTATCTTAGCACTCTATCCTTCTCAACAATTTTGGGAGCTATCAATGTTTTTATATAATGCTTTTTCTGCTCAAATTATTAGAGTTTGTTTCTGCTGTTTGCAAATAACGACCCTAATTAGTGCAATTTCTAAAACTGTAGAGAAAAAAAATGAAAAAAAAATTAAAAACAAATCTAAAAGAAGGTGAAAAAAGAAACAAAGATGGAGAATCAAAAAACACAAGATAATACAGCAGAAATATGTCCAAATACATCAGTAGCAATAAATGTGACTAGGTTAAACCTAGCCTTTCCTTAAAAGTCTAAGACTTTTTTTTTAAAGGCCAAGACTCACAGAATCTTTCAAAAGTTAACTTCATGCTATTTTTATTTACAAGAGTTCGACCAAAAAAAAATATACAATTTGAATGTAAAGAAATGAAAACATATATTCCAGAAAAATTCTAATTTATTGTTCAGCGTTCTTAGTTGCTTTCTAAAAGCAATAAACTTATTTTTCATTCCTTTCCACCTCTACCTATATTTTTGCATACAACATTGAATCATTATTCCAATTATTTATATCTGATAATGAGGCTCCTTGCTTTCTTATCTGGAATGGGAACATTTTTATCCCTAAACTTTCCTGACACCTCAATTAAGTTAAAATGTTAATCCCTATGTAGAATAAAACGTATCATATTAAGCAAAGAAAATCCTAAAAATGTGAGATTTAGTTGAACTTAGAATCATCTCATCTTAGACCTTCCATTGTGGAGTTCAGGCAAAAGAGAGTTGACATTATGTTAACAGAGCATAGGAAGTAGAATATGGGCCCAAAAACTAGAGAGACCTGGGTTTACATCCAAGCTTTGCCACTGACTAGGTATGTGACATTGAATAAAGCTTTTGATTTTGCTGAGCCTAAGTTTCCTATGCACAAAATAGATATGAACAGAGTAATACATGCATACTATTTGTAGGGATTTTATAAAGATTTAATTAGATAATTAATCAAAACAGTTGTTCTCAACCTAATTGGAATCCCACCTTGAGAAACTTAGACAAGTAATTAGTGGCTGGGTCCCTTCCCTAGAGATTCTGAATGTAATTGATCTGGAATATAACCTGGACTCTCAGTTTTCAAAAGCTACCATATTTATCTGTAATGTACAGCTAAAGTTGAGAAAACATAATCTAAACATATAGTCTAGTTATTGAATTAGATATCGAAAGCATGACAAAATTATTACTAGAAAGATGATGAGGAGGATAATGACGATGATGATGATGATGATGATAATTGACGATGAAAAGGTGATAAATTTCAGGTATAATTTCTGGTATTGAAGTTGGCTAGTGTGATTATTATTCTACAGAGCTCAAGAGAAAAAGAAGTGATATGGTTTGAATCTGTGTCCCCACCCACAGTTCAATTGTAATCCCTAGTATTTGGAATTTTAGGCCTGGGTGAGAGGCGATTGGATCATGGAGGTGGATCCTTCATGAGTGGTTGAGCACCATCCCTTTGGTCCATGAATGGAGTAGAATAGATATCAATTCTAGATGGTAGCCTTTTAAAAGCCTTAGACTTTTGGTGTTACTATAACAATATACCATAGACTGGTTAGTTGTAAAGAACAGAAATTATTTCATTATATCCTGATAGAGTTCTCATGAGATCTGGTTGTTTAAATGTGTAGCACTTCCCTTCTCTCTCTTCTACTGTTCCAGCCATGTGAAGATGCCTGCTCGACTTTGCCTTCTGCCATGATTCAAATTCCCTGAGGCCTCCCCAAAAGCAGATGCTGCGATGCTTCCATACAGCCTGTGGAATCATGAATCATTAAACCTCTTTACTTGTAGACTACCCAGTCTCATGTATTTTATATAACAATGTGAGAATGAACTAACATAAGAAGTCACTTAGTATGGAGATTGCCAGAAACTTCACAGTAATACAATGTATACTATTTTCATAGCTTTTAGTCTCCAATCCTATACAACCTATGAAATAAATATTATGATGTTTTTTGGAGTGAAAAACACTCATAGAGTTTATTGTTTTACAAATGATACGTTATGGAGCTAAACCAGAATGCAAATTTTACTCTATTTATCCCAACTTCAGTACTATTTCTATTACGTCACAGTTGTCCACAGTGGACAAACGTAAACAGTTCAGCTTCTTCATAAACTGAATTTAGAAAAAAGTTTCTAAGTCTGGAAAATGCTCCAGAAATCACATGATGTAGGCAGAGGTGTAAAATTGCTTCAGCCACTAAAGATCTCATTAGCATATGAGTAGTTTGAAACTAAAGACTATTTTTGTTTGACATTATATCCCTAGTGATTTGCATAGTACTTGGCACATAATAGGAGCTCATATAATACTGTTGATGGATACTCAAAGGCCTCTAAAATGAATCAATTTTAGCAATTTAATGAAAGTTTTTTTAAAAAGTTATTATATCTGAAATAAAAACTCCAAATTCTTACTTTCAGTGAAAATTAATGACCATAAGGATTTATTCCATGTGTATCAATCCAAGAAGGTACTTGAGCAGAAAACCGAAGTTACCATGCACCCTCTGTCTGTACATATATACACATACATATGCATATATATGTATAAACTAATTCAGAGAATATTATTTAATATATACAGACATTGCCTATATACTGATTTTTAAATTACTTTGCGAATTTTGTATTTTATCAGCAGAATAAGTCTATGATGCTTTCCCTCATTTTCAACTAAGATTGAAACTGGATATGTAAATATTTTTTAACTTCAAATACCATAAGATTACCTAAGATTTTGCCTACAAATAGAAAGTAAAAATCATTATTACTGCTAACAAAGATGAAGTATAAAAATGTGAAATGGCTAAGATTAGAAAATCTTTTAATGAAAGTGTAAGTAAGAAACAGACATTATTATGCAGAAATAGTTTTCTATCTAATATAAATTATTAATAATGGTTCTTTGGCATATTATTGAGTCACCATAATATTAATGTATAGTACAAGAGCTTACTGTGTAAATATTAAAATGTATAACATATAGAACAATAATTATACATCATTGAGCTAGTGTCATTCTTTTAATTTATTTTTTAACTAGTGTTACTGATACAAAGCATTTAGGTGATGGCCATGTATGTTACTTTAAGATAGAAAGAATGTGCACATCATTTTCTGGTAAATAGTAATATAAGAATTCCAGATAGTTTTGAAATCATATTTCAGAATACAGTAATACTGGTTTTCTGAGGGGCAAGGGGCAGGGTAGGGGGAATCATGTTCTGTCCTCCACTTAGAGACAGGCATTTTAGTAGTAACATGGAAAGTTCACATGATATCTCACAATTTAAAGAGGTCACATGATTTCAAAGTCTCTGGCCCTTAGGGAACACAGGTAAGGGTTGGTGTAAAAGCAGGATTAAGCTTGACTTGAAGGCAGTAAATAGTTAATTGGAAAGGAAAATGGGTTGACATTCCAAGCAGTAGAAAAAACATGCTCAAAAGTAACTCTAAGTTATAGAGAGAAAAGAACCCGGAGGTCTATTTAAGTAAAGAGTGGAAGACAGACTTGGAAGTATTAGAACTAGAAAGAGGACTTTGACCGACACTTCCAGAATCAATTTATCCCAATTGCTTCTTAGCAACCTTTATCACAGGGAATAGACTACATTATGAAGAGGTTTAAAACAAAAATGTTAGTTCCTTAAAATATTTTTTTTTTTTTTTTTTTTGCAGGTTCTTGCTACATGTTCATCTCAGGTTGGTGAGGGGTCTGCTTCATGTTGTCCTCAATCAGGGATGCAGCCTGAACCATCAGAAATGTTTCCACCATCTAAAATGTCACCGTGGGAAGGGGGCCAGGCAAGAGATATGCCATACACAGGCTCTGCTATGGTTTGAATGTTTTTGTTTCTCCCTAAATTTAGTTGACACTTAATCCTCAATATGACAGCATTAAGAGGTGAGGCCTTTTGGGAGGTGATTAGGCCACGTCAGCTCCATGTTCGTGAAGGGATCAGGGCTTGCAGGTGCTAGTCCATTCCCCTATTTTTGCCATTCTACCTTGCCCCATGTGTGGGACACAAGGTTCACCCTTCTACCACGTGAAGATACAGCAAGAAGTTCCTCCTCAGATATCAGACTTGCTGGTGCCTTGATCTTGGACTTTCCAGCCTCCCGAACTGCTTGAAAATAATTTCTGTTCCTTATAAACTAACCAGTCTATGGCATATTGTTACAGTAACACCAAAGGTCTAAGGCTTTTAAAGGCTACCATTTACAAGTGATATCTATTCTAGTCACATTTCATTGACCAAACAAATTATATTATTATATCCAATTTCACGGAAGTAGGGAAAAGTAAACATATCATGTGCCTAGAGGAAGGAGAACTGGAAATACTGATGGAGAGGCACTAATGACCACTTAGAATGTCTGATGCTTTACTACATTATGTATTAAAAAATTTGTTCTGGAAAAACACTTGGTTGTAGAATGCAAAATATAGGAAGAGCCAAGGACACATCTGGAGATAGGGAAGCCTATTATTACAACTGTCTAGGTGTAGCAATAAAATCCAAAGTGGGGAAAAGAAAGGAAGCACCACAGTGAGAGATATTATGGAGGAATAAATGTGAAAAATCTGTTAATTGACAGGCATAAGGGAAAATAAAATTGTGAAGATGATTAAGAGATTTCAAGCCTCGATAAAAGATGTTTCTTTTTAAAATAAAGTTCAAGGAGGCCACTTTGGGGAAAAGATGAGTTTAGTTTCATACATAAGTACTGTCAGATGGAAGAATAAGAATGAAGGAAGATTGGGGCTGAAGAATTTGAGGTGCAATGTGGTCTCATTGGAAGTGTCAGCTGATCCTGTGTGAAGTTATGAATACCAGATGACTCTTCAGAGTGGTCCTGCTTTAGGGTGAGAAGACTGGCCCTTTAAACCTGTGAGGGGGATACCCATGGTCAAAGTGGCTCTCCTGGCTGAGACAATTCCTGAAGAGGGCTAACTGTCTGTGCACATCATAGCATCTGCTGCAATTGCAGATGCCTGCATTTAACATATGTGAAGACGAGAGAAAACTTCAGAAAAAAGATGTTCAGAATACCTAAAGGAAATATAATATTTTGTGAGGTAAACTATTTTCTTAGGATTGGTATTCCCATAGGTTAACCTTTCACTTACCTGAGCTGACCCTACGTATAATTCACAAGCATGATATTCCTTGGGGAAAAATCATAAACCATGGCCTCCATGTCAAGCAGCTTGAAAAGTACATGGGGATTCAAGCTATCAGAACTCTTGTTATCTTAATAGCTCATTCAGGTTTCACCTCTGAGATTTTAATCAAGCACCTGTGCTATGTGGAAAATAGCAAGCTGGTCACAGCAAAATCTGGAGTAGACGGTTTCATTTCTTGAGTGATTTAATTAGTATCTGGCATTTCACATTAATTGGAAGTTAAGACAATGAGGCATTGTTTAAAGCAGTGAGAAATCTTTGGCATAATTATTCAAATATTAGGTGTGCTTATCATTGCACAAAGGTGAAGATCAAAAACACAGAGGCAAGATTTGTTTAAAGATTAAGGGAGAAGAAGTACAGCCTGGTGGCTATATTTCATAATAATGTATTGCATATTACAGTTTGCTAAGAGAGTAGATCTTAAGTATTTTCACCACACACACAGAAAGATAACTCTGTGAAATGATAGATTTATTAATTAGCTTGATTGCACTAACAGTTTCTCAATGCATATGTATATCAAAACACCACATTATATACATTAAATATATTGTTTATTTTTCAATTGTACCCCAATAAAGTTGGAAAATACAATAAAGAGAGAAGGATGTGTTAGGTAATTGCCATATTAAGAGACATAAATCTAAACAAAAAAGAAGAAAAATGTTATTCTAAAAAATATTGAACCGGCTTGTATTATTTGTCTCTATTTCTGTAAAATTTATTTACATGTTTGTATCAAAGTAGGAAAAACATATATGAATATCTCCTGGTATATAGGATATCTATGATGTATGAAGTGAAGAAAAGCAAAAGCAAGCTGAAAGGAAATGTATATATTATTTTATTCTACTATTTGAAGATAAAATATCCAATCAACCAACCAAAAACTCCATTTTTTTTTTACTTACATGCCTTGTATTCATTTGTGTGAGCATGGAAGAGTAAACTTGGTAATCTTATGAAAATGGGGGTGAAAGGGATGTGATAATTGACATTTTAATCACATTGCTGTTGCATATTATTTCATCAGTTACAACACAGAAGTATACATTTTCTAATTTGAAAAACATCATATAAAGAAATTCATGTAATTTTTAAAAAGATAGAATGATGCATGAAGCCTATTCTGAAAGCTGAATTTTAGAACAACTTTCCAAAAGCAAACCGGACAGCCATTGAGAAGAACTGAACTCCTTGCAGGAGTTTGACATCCAGAAAGAAACACGCATATATGGTACAGTAATAAATAAGGGTTCTTTTGTGTACAGCAATCAAGTCAGCCTTGGTCTAAGGTAGCAATCTGAGCTAATCAGCCTGTCCTATCCATATAGGGCCATTCAGAATAGATAGATTTGTTTTATCCAAAGTGGTGAAATGAAAAGAGGAAATAAAGATTGATTTTATGAATTACCAGGGTTAGTTTGGTAAAGAAGATTTGTTTAATTGCCAAGTTATTTGGTTCAGTAAGCGTTGCTCTATAAGAGTTGCTTAAAAATTTTTGAAACAGTGTAATGTTATTACAAAAATATAAAGCAGAAGCTTTTTCAGATTGGGAGCTATGACAGCAGAGGAAAATTATAATTGGAAGCAGAGAAAGGAAAGATACTGGATTAACTGATGATTTATAGTAGACTAAAAGACCCTAGAAGTCACTATTAAAATTCCACAAGTGGATCCCATTCTGGAAGTGGAAAAACTGAGCATTATAAAGGTGTCTGAATTATGAATTATAGCAAAATTATAAAGTAGAATAAATTAAAATCAAATAGAACACACACATAAAGATGCCACTAAATTTCTCTCAGTGTTCAGAAAATTTAAACTTTGTAATAATATTTTAAAATGTCTCCAAATGTTAGCTTTTATAGCTTACAGATTAATTGAAAGTTTTCTTTCAAAAATGAATTGTGTGTAATCATGTCCCTTAGAGCTTTCTGCATCAAAAATATCTACTAAATTCAGCGCTACCTTATTTATCTGGCTCCTACATAGCCAGGCCTCCAGTTTTTCTGGATGGATTTAGTGTACAAGTAAACCTATTTTCTTAAAAATGAGGCCAATACATAAGAAGAAAATTCTATTAGGGAAAAGCACCTATAATCTTAGCTGAATGATCTAAAAAAAAATTACATCCACTTTTCATGAAATGAAAACCACAGGACTTCATAAATTCTTTCTTTGTAGAGGACAACTTGGTGTATCTGAAAGCATGTTCTGTCTGTACAATATATAAAAACAACTCAGAACAGCCTGGGCAACTCAGTCAAGGCGAGAAGAGATCCCACTGTGCAAACTTAAGTCCTGTGCAGACAATTCCGAGATTATTTATTGCACATTGGTGTTACAGGGAATGAAAGCAACTAATTGTGCATAATCATTTTTCAAATGTCTTCCACATCAAATATATCCACTAAATTCAGCACGACATGATTTTTTCTTGCCACCAACCTACCCAAGTGTCTAGATTATGTGGATTGATTGTAGGTGCAACCCTCTGAGTTCTGCACTGTGCCAATCACTATGCTAGGCACCTTCACACACATCATAATACAGTAGATAGCACTGTCCTCCCCTATAGGCTTCATTCTCCCCATTTTATAGATGAGTAAGCTGAAGGCAATATTAAGCAACTTTTCCAAGGTCATAGAACTGTTGAGTGACTAGATTAAGTTTTGAGCCTTAGTAAGTGTGCTTCCAATGCCCAGATTATTTCTACTGTATTATGCTGTCTCTAGGAGGTTGTAATTCAAGGTGCCTCTTTTTTTGCATTAAAAAGATCAAAATGATTAGGCTAAACTCTTTAGCTTTCTTTTTTTCTACTCAGGAGAAGGATGGACTAATGAGCTAGAGTGACCAGTTAATGAAACCACTGGTGATTTAATGAAGACACCGCTGAGACATTTTACAGAATGACCAAATTCACTATATTTCATTACATTTAAAAAACTCTATAAATATGCATGTATACATAATTTTACATAATTATATAAATGGAATCCCCCTTCTCATCAGCCACCACCAGACACTCATCTTCACCTAGAAACTTCCTCCACGTTCACTCTACACTTGGACATTTGTTGTTGGTTTTCGAGGTACAACATTTTTTTTTATATTCCTCTGTTTTCCTTCTCATCTTCTCCCCAGGGAACAATGCCCATGTAAATAATCTACTACATATCTATTTATAGCTTTTCATATTCATATCATTATCTGAAACATACATATATGAATATTCATATCCAACATTACTTATAATATCTATAAATATGAGGTTATATTCTTCTTTTATAAATATTAGATCATATCATGCCTACTTTTCTTCATTCTACATTTTTTAATCAATAATACCTAGGACATGATTGGGCATGGTGGCTGATGCCGGTAACCTCAGCACTTTGGGAAGATTAGGTGGGAGGATGGCTTGAGGGCAGAAGTGTGAGACCAGCCTAAGCAACATAGCGCGACTGTTTCTACGAAAAAATAAAAATTAGACAGGCCTGGTGGCACCCGCATGTATTCAGGAGGCTGAAGTGGGGGTATCACTTGAGTCCAGGAGACTGAAGCTGTAGTGAGCATGATTGCACCACTGCACTCCAAGCTGATGACAGAGACAGATCCTGTCTCCAAACAAAACAAAATAATAATAAAAAATTAATAATAATATTTAGGGTGAAGCCCTCTACGTCAACTAGTATACTCTCTGAGTCATTATTTTTAGTGTTTTTATTATACTTGCCAATGCAGCAATAAATATTCATGTATGTTTATTTTTATTTGCTGATGTTTTTATTTCTATGAAAGAGATTCCCAGGAGTTACATACCTGGAATATAGTATATGTAGTCTTGATTTTAACCAGTGTTATCAAATATTTTACAGGAAGGATGCAATTATTCACATTACCAGGTAACAGTCGTGAAGAATATCCTTTTCTCTAAATATTCCTGGCAGCACTAGTTAAGTTTTGATGTGAATAAAATGATACAGCACTGTTGCTTTAATTTAAATATCCCTTGCTACTATAACATTTGGAGATTTTTGACGGCGTTTATTCACATGGATTTAGTTTTGCTTATTTTCTATGAAATTGTTTATTTTCTTTTTAAGTTTTTAAATATGGTTTGGAACCCTTTGTTTAATAAAGATACGTGGAACTGTTTTGTTTATGTTTTATTACAAAAGCCTATCATTTACTTATTATTTGAGGTGTCTGGCCGAAGTTTTAAACTACATTTAATCCAGTAAGTCTATCTTTCCTTTTAAAAGTGTTTGTATCTTCTGCCTTGGTTAAAAGTTTCTCCTGATCCTATATTGTCAATATTGTCTCTTGCATGTCCTCTAAGATGATTGTTGCCTTATATTTTTCTATTTAGATACTTAATTTAACCTAGCATTTCAGAATTATATAGAATTTTTTCTAGATAGATAACAATTTGCTGCAATTTTTTCATTTATAAATTCATCTCCTTTCCTGCTTAACTGAAATGTTCACCTTCGTTGTACATGAAATTCATAAACATTCTGGTGATGAGGATGCAGGAAAACACTACCCGCCTCCGAAATATGATACCTCGGAAATTGAGAAAACAGCAGAAGTAGGAAGGCCGCTCTCATCTTCCCGTCACCTTTCACCCCTGAAGCAAGCCAGAAAACCTAGGAAGGTCACTTTCTGATCTTTTCCCTCCTTTCTCTCCAAAGACTCTCTTATGACAAGTGTCCTTCCTGATACCTGGATAAGAGAAATGTCATACAGAGACGCCAAGAATCTGGACAAATTTTGTTACTCCCAGTGCATTACCATTAGATCACACTCCCTTTTGTCCACACTCTACACAAGGCCTGCCTGCTCTTCATCAAACCTGAGCATAAAAATATACCTTTTCTCTGTTTCTTTGGGTCTTCATTTCTGAGGTCTCCTATGTCACATAAAACTTATATTAAATAAATTTGTATGCTCTTCATATCTGTCCTTTATAATAGGGGTCTCAGCCATGAACCTAGCGATGGGTGAGGAAAGAAATGTTTTCTTTCCTTCACTGGCATCCCTTCCTGGAAACTTTACATCTTACAATTTAGAATTCCATATTATCCAAGAAGCACAGTGGCACCAATTTTTTAAAAAACTTTATTGCTTATCAAATGTAAATTGAATATAAGATGGAATAAGAACTTTGAAAATACAAGAGCATGGTAATTCCTATCCCAAAGGGACTTATCAGTTATTAGAAGGTAATAGGACGATATGGGATGCACACAAAAAGTGTTAATTAACATTACCATATCAGATCTATGAGGTCTATTATGACAAGAAAAAACTATGGGAGAAGCAGTTGATGATGTGTGGTTTCATATCAGAAGGAATGAAAACAGTGTAGCCTGCAATGTGCAGAATAAACTTTGGTGGAAGGGGGCAGACGTAGCCCTTAAAATGAAATTAGATCATTAACACTAGAATTTAGAAACTCTGAATATTTCAGCATCCAAACAGAATTTCCAAAGTTTGTTTATATAGAAAACAAAGAAAATTTTGTCGACAACACCACACACAATAACTGATATCAACTACCAATGAAAAATGCACAATGTAAAAATAATATGCAACAGTGATTGCTTAATATTTCACATTTTGATCTTAAATATATTTTTATACTTTTTTGAATTATGATATTGCCTTAAAATTATATTTTATAACATTTAAAAACAATCATCTAAGGTAAGTGTAGACATCTCTTTGAATAGTGAGATCCAGCTAGTTTCTATCCATTAATTCATGTAAAATTTCTGTAATATATGAAAACAGGAGAAGACAGGACCCAAGTTTTTTTTGTTTTGTTTCTCTTCGCTTGTGATGTGGGAAGACTGCTGCCAATTGGTAGTACGGGTACTCCATCATTACACCATTAATAGATCTCACCAGAACAAGGTTTCATTACTGTGGATATTGGATAAGGCTCTGCCAGAAGGCTTTCAATACCCTAAGGATAAGATGTGCTAAGTCCCCAAATTAGGTGAAGCCGTCTTTGGGCAAGAATTTGAGGTTTGCAAGGATGTTTATGCTGGGGTTTGAGAAGCCTTGATCAAGATATTTCCCTAGGGTGACAAATCCATAATTGCACTTATCAGCTTTAGGCTGCCTTGATTAATGCAACCTTCTGTGATTTATCACCCAGAATATTTTTAAACAGGTGCTCTCTCTTCATTGTAATAGACTGGAGTTTTTCAGAAGTGACAACAGAGGCTTCTTTTATTTATTTGTTTTGTGAAATTCAATGAGAACACATTACAAGCAAAAATACCCAGTCATTTTGTAGAGACCTGAGGTTAGTGTAGTTAGTTTTGTAGAGGCCTGGGGTTACAGAGTTAGCTGATGTCAGCCTGTGATGATTTCTATCTGACTTTCTTGACCCTTTAAAAAGAAGTTGCCACTTTTTAAAATGTTACTCCCTACCTCCAGATACCTAACATTCATAGCATACTGTCTTGGATCCCAGATCTTCTTATCCTTGGAGAATCTCGAAACTAGCTGCCTACTATATAAGAATCAAATATAGCATACCAAAGAGCCTTGACAGAAAAATCACACACTACACCCACACACACACACACACACACACACAAACACACAACATTGGCCATACTTTATGAGAACTTTTAAACTATGGAAAAATATGTTAGAAATCTAAAGTTAGCTTGTGCAAGTGGTATACAGCTATGCACACCAATTTTACTGTTTTAGTGTTTAGAGTAGTCTGGACCCAGCTGGAGTAACAAATTCTTTTCACTACTTTAAAGTTGTGCCAGACATATTTCTATAGGGAAGCAGTACATCACAGTGGATCAGAATGTAGTCCCTGAGTGTCAGCGTCCCGAAATGTAAACCTGGCCTCACCACTTACTAGCTGTATGACCTTGGAAAAATTAACCTCTCTGTGACCAAATTTTCTCATTTGTGGAGTTGAAAACTACCTACTTCACAGGACTATTCTGAGGATTGAATCACATAAAATATGTGGAAAGATCTGTTATTTTAATTAAAAAAAAACAAAGCACTATTTAACTTATCAAGGGACTACAGATTGTCTTAAGTCAAGAGCACCTTCTATTTTCCTAAAATCAGTTAAAGATCAGCTTACTTAGGTTGTTACCTATTTATTAAAACACATGAGATGGACCACACTTACCAGTACTTTGAGGAACCCACAAATTGGGAGTAAATAAAATTTTATTTTCAAACATCTGGTCTGTTTAACCTAGGCTGCTGTCTCATTAGATATACTGGTTTCTCACTATGAAAGAGTAAGTTTAGAATGGGCTGGAAATTCACTATTTGAAAATCTATATACTTCATCTTGTGTTTCCTTCCAGAAAAACAGAAAACAAAGAGAGAGAGAGTAAAGATAATGGGTGAGTAACGCATGAAGCAAAATCTAAGACTTCCGGAAAGCCCTGTGAGCTAAGCAAAGATGAAAGTATTTTCTGGTTGTGAGGGAAGAATGTGAGTACTTAACAGCTCAAGTTGCCCACAGATTCCTGGGATAGTGTGGATATCAATCTACTTTGTTTAATTCTGTAGAACTGTTATTCCCAAACCTAGCAGCATGTCAGAATCTTTTTGAAGAGTGTCTTTAAAATGTACAGATTCTTGAACCCTGTCCAGGCCAACAGAATCAGTATCTCCAAGGATATAGCCCTGAAATATATGTTTTTAAAAAGTTTTTATAGTAGTTCTTATACACAACTATATTCGATAATGAAGAACCAGAGATTTTTTAAATAAACTTTTGTTTTTACATTGGAATCAGTTTGGATGACACTACTGAGTTCTCATATACCTTGACTCATTTGCCCCTAATGTTAACATTTTATATAATAATCATGGCACACATATCAAAACCAGAAAATTAACACTGGCAGATTACTAATGTATTTTTATATTTCTGAATCCAATACAGGATTCTATAACACTTTTAATCATCATGCCTCCTTAGTCTCCTCTGGCCTGTGGCAGTTTCTCAGTTTTTCAAAACTTTGAGAACTTTGAAGCATATCCTCAATGTAGAATTTCCTCTTTTTTAGACTGAGGTTGTGGGTTTTGGAAATGAGTGCCATAGAGGCAAAGTGCCCCTCTCTCATATCCTATTAGAGAGTACATGATACCAACATAACATCACTGGTGGTATTAACCTCCATCATTTGATTAAGGCAGTGTCTACCAGATCACTCCTCTGTTAGGTTACTATTTTTCCATTCTCATACTCTGCTCATTAGAAATAAGTCTTTAAATCTAGTCAAGGGTTGGCTGTATGAGTGTTGGGGTGGTGTGGAGAGATGAATCAAGCTCCACTTCCTGGAGGAAGGAGTATAAATGAAGGTTTATGATCAAAGTAGTACTTCCAAAAAACTGGGTTAATTAGGTACATTGGGGGAAGGAGACTATTGGTTGGGAAACCAGTGGCAAAACTCAAACCAGAGGAAATGAGGACCTGAACAAAAGCAAAGGCATTGGTGAAAAGGAACATATATCTTAAAAATATTGTGGAAGCGAAAAAAACCATGGTTACTGATTAGACATGTGGGAGAGAGAGACAAATATATATTTGCCAGATATATTCAGGTTTTGATCCTGAGTAACTTAGAAGAGGGTAATGCAGTGAAGAACAGAGAAAGAGGATACCTTTGGTTGGGACATACAGAATTCAAAGGCTTGTGGACATCAAGGTAGACATGTTGAACAAGCAGTCAGAAATTGAGTCACAAAACAATTTACCTCCTTGTAAATTATGCTATCTTCCAGGGCCCAGTATACAGCACAAGGCTGCCTCTCCTGCTCTCCAGTCATACTTCCAAGAAAGCTGCTCACTCTCAGAACCAAAGTTCAATTTATACATTGTGGTTTGGGTAGAGGTAAGAGGAAACACCCTCAAATAGATTTGGATCATTCCAGTTGTCCTATAAGTGAAGTTTGACATTTGCTCAATTATCACCATATCACTGTAAAAGCAGTGAATCTACCTTCATCGTGAAGATTTGGGGACTAGAATTAATGAGTACAGTAACCTTATGGATAGAACCTTCAGAGTTTTTCATTATCCATGTGAAGAGATAATTCTAAGATATTTGAGATCTAGTATCTGTCAGCTTGGGAACTCGTGTAGTCCCAAGACTAGACAAGGAAACCCTTATTAGTATTTTTATTTTCCATTTCAAATAAAAAGGGTATGTGTTAAAAACAAACAAACAAACAAACAAACAAACTGAGCTGGTTCAAGCTGTAAAGCATGTCTTAATTATATGTTTGGTAATGCCTGAAAGCCAGAAGATTGCCAGAAAAAAAGAAAAAAGTGCTGATTAAGTATCTTCCCCTTTTGAGGGTAGATAGAAAGAATAAAAGAAATTTCAAAGTCTCAGGTTGTTACGAAGCTGCAAGGTGATTTCTTTTCCTCCATTCCTTCACCTTAGCAAGGTGATAAGGCAAGATGAGGGGAAGTAGGAGGCACACGACCATGAAAATGGACCCAAGGTGATGGGGCTCTGTTCTCATAAATGGCCATCCTTCCAGGACATCCTTCTCGCAGGCTGCTTCAGCATCTACTGACTGATCTCTGAAATCATTTCTCTCATTTCAACCTTCATAGCTCAGAGTTTGGTAATCCATCCATTTTGTGCTGTTAATGATAAACCACTTGTAAAGATCAGTTTAATTTCTAATATAAATAATACAAAACAAGAGATGAAAATATTAGGTACACAGACTTTAAGAAAATTTTATTTATTATTTATTTATTTAATTTATTATTATTATTATACTTTAAGTGCTAGGGTACATGTGCATAACGTGCAGGTTTGTTACATATGTATACTTGTGCCAGGTTGGTGTGCTGCACCCATCAACTCGTCAGCACCCATCAACTCGTCATTTACATCAGGTATTTTAAAAAAAAATTTCCCTCTCATTTTTTTTGTTGTTTAAAACAAAACTTTTTCACTCTTTCCTCTCTTTTCCTCATTTATCATCTTATTTCTTATTTACAGTTTTACTGTTTGTGATAGTGGCAGGATGATATTAATTTCAAAATCTTTAGAAACATAATTTGTTGAATCTAAAAGTTAAAGGTGGCTTTGTGCTTAGCTTTTTCCTAGAAAGATCTAATATTAAAATGTGACTTGCTATTGCAAACCTTTTAGTGTAAATTATGAGCTTTAAAAAGAAATGAGAACGCCTTCCTGAGAAAATGGTCTTTATCATGCTATATCCTACGAGCATCCTGTGGCCACTGAACACTACATTCTCTTTTACCAACCTGTCCTCTGTTTCCCTTTTCATTATTATGCTCTCACCTCACTCTGCTGGATATTGCTTTCTTGTCCAATCACCAACAAACACTTATCTTTGCCTGGAAACTTCTTCCACATTTGTTTTTCAACACTCAGAACTTCACATTTTATGTTTTTCTCATACCTCTCATTTTTATTTTCACTTACATTTTGCCTTTTCCCTCCCTCTTTCTGGGATGATTATTAAAGCATGACTCTGCCCTTACTCAGCTGTTGAGCATAACCTACAACCCAATTTTCCTAAAACATTTAGTAGTGATTTAAAAAGAATAAAACAATAGGAAAAGAGATTGAGGATACATAGTTTGTTTCAGTCTAGACCTGTGATTATCAACCATTTTGCAGTCATGGGCTGCTTTGAGAATCTGCTTAAAACTAGGAACATTTCGCCAGAAAGATTCACACAATTGCATAACACTTACTGCTGTAGTCTGTTTGTGTTGCTGTAAAAGAATACCATAGACTGCATAATTTATAAACAATAGAGTTTATTTAGTTCACAGCTCTAGAGACTGGAAAGTCCAAGAGCAGAGTGCTGGCATCTGTTGAGAGCCCTTCATGCTGTGTCACCCCTCCGGGTCTAATCACCTCGTAACAGTCCCATCTCTCAATATCATCACCATGGCAATTAGATTTCAACACTAGTTTTGGGAGAGGACATTCAAAACACATGGCACATATCAATCTAGGTACACAGATTCCCTGAAACAAGGTGAGTCACTGCTTTCCAAGTAAGCTAATTATATCCTTACATGAAAATGATCAATTAGAAATCACTGTCCCTGAACAGCATTATTTGGGTGATTCTAGAACTGTTCCTAAGGAGCTGTTCCCTAATGTTAAGCCCACAAAGCATAATGGGATACACTTCAAGAAGCACATCCAAGAAATTCATTATTTTATTAAAGGAAGATACATTGTTGAGCAGTTTGTTCACTGATTGACATCACACTAAGCTTCAGAAATCCCTGTGTTTTACTACCAGGAAGCCTGTGCCAGGCAGACTCCCACTTCTAGATTTCTCCCTACTTGACCTTGTCTTCTTTAGAGATGTTGCAGGGTTGACACTCACCTCCTCGAGGTGTTTCCTCAACTGCAACCCCTAGTTCTAATATTCCTGTAAAGGTGCTCATCCAAAGGCTCCCCTTCTTTCTCATGTGACTCTGTGATGTGTGTTTCTAAAACATCTCTACCAAAGTGCCTATACTTGTAGAGATAGTGAGTGTATGATGCAGAGGAGGAAAAAATTTCTCCTCTACCTTGTTAGGGTTTCTGGCTGGGCCTAAAAATTAAACTGGTATCAACAGATGAAGAGAAGAAAAGCATACACCTTTTATTCAGGAAAATTTTATATGTACATGTGGGTTCTAAGGATATATTAAAGACTGAAAGAAACAGAGCCACACACTTACATACAGGGTTGAACAAAGAGTAGTAAATTATGCAAATGTAACAAGACAAAGGAATTTGGCCTAAGACACGTAATAGTGAAGAAGTAACTAGTAACTAGAAAGATAAAGGTTAATTTAACAAGGTTTGTTTGTATAGATTTCTCTTGGTCTCCACTCCCCATCTCTGGAGATGAACATGTCTTAGTTTCTCCAAATGCAGGGAAGACAACATTCACATGGAAGTTTTATTTCCTGCTTTTGAGAAGAAAGAAGTAAGATCAGAGTGCCCTTTTGCATCTACTGTTTTTCAAATTCTTTTAATTCAAAATAATCACTATGCCAAAGTGGGCACGTTTTGGGGTGGCATGTTCTGAGGTTTTTCAATGTCAACAGGGCTTTTAAAACTTCTGTTTTCATGCAAAATACACATGAAGTTGGTTTTCTAACTCCATTTGATATAAAGATATTATTTTTAAATTACTTGCCATTGAGGGAAATCGATTGTCCATGAACATACACTAGGACTTGCAAAATTGGCTGAGTTTTGAGCACTAGAGAAGAAGCCTAGGGTATATGAATTCCATGGAGATTGAGAAGCTCAGCAATATAGACTAAAATTCACTGTTTAGTCTAACTCTTGTTTTGTTAAAGTATCTCTACTATTTGAACATTTTTTTGAAAAAGTTTTTTTTGCCTGAAAAATGCTTCTAGGTCCAGCGCCAATTTTGCCTCTTCCATGATCATGACCCATTCTCTAATTCTCATAACCAGGAATTAACTGCAACTTCTCCGGAAAATAAGTCAACTATATTCACCGAGATCATAAAATGTAAAAGAACTGATTGAGAAATGCGAAGTAAAGGGACAGACATTTTTAGAATCCCTATAACATGCCAGTATGTCCATAAATCATTTTATTTAATGTTGTATTAATTCCATGAGATTTCTACTGTTATTCTCAAATGAAGACACATAAGCCAGATGTTGAATAACCTGCCCTAACACACTGCTAGAAAGTGGCAAAGATAGAAATTTTTGTTTGTTTAGTTTTAAAATCCGTTAAATTTATTGCATCTAGTTTAGTTTTCTGGCCTCTAGAGCAATTGCCTCTCAAAAATGGAGACAAACAAATGAACCCACTTAATTCTCAAAATAGAAATGCTAATGAGTATTGATAATGACTTTGTATTTTAGTATGTTTTCTCAATGAAGAAGTTACTTTGTAAGACAGTATTTGTTATTTACGAACAAGTTTTCACTGTTTCATTCCATCAAGAAGCGGCATATCACTGAATAAAATGGTAGAATAGAGGACACTTTTGGTTTACAACTTTTATATACAGACCCCTGGGAAGTTACAGAGGTATTGCCAGAGTCTCTAAATCTGTATGTGCATTTTGAATTGTTTGCAAGTTGAATAATATGTCTCATGGAAACATTAATTTGCATCTAGTCTTTAGAACGTATAAAGAGAATATTCCCAGTTAAGAAATATTTTACTGAATTCAGAGTCAATTTTTACACTTTGAGTATTTTTTAGCTAAATGAATACTTATGTACCTGAAAGTGTTATGCCCAGACCGTTTATTCCCCGAAGAAGACCACCAGAGTCCAGAGTCAAAGCCAAGCGGCAAGGATCTTTAATGCAAGTTCGAACTTGGTCCCTCCGTTCCACAACATACAAGAGGGCCTCGAATGATGCATGTGCCCGCTTTTTATAGCCCGATGCATACAGGATATGTAAGGTTACAGAGGTACAAAGGAATTCTTTTGGTCACAGTATCACAATTGGTAATTGGTTAATATTCTAAGTTATACAATTAACAGTTTCTATTTGTTCCCGTGCATTTAATAAAACTACAAACGGTTGTGACCTTATCAGGGGCTCTCTAGGTGGTGTTTCTAGGATGTTTGGGGGGATGTGTTTGTGTTGGGCTCAGAAAGTTTGGAACAAATAGAGGAATGTGTTTGTACTGGGCCCAGGACTAAGATACATGGCAGACACCGGTAATTAGAACAGAACAGAGCAGGACAGAGACTTTCACAACGTTTGTCCTTTCAGCGTCTGGAGTCTATAGATAACCTAATCCGTTAGGTCCGGGGTCGGTCTTTAACTAGGCTCAGGGAACCGCCCGGGCTGTCAGGGCGCCGCCCGGGCTGTTTGCCTGTGGACTTCATTTCTGCCTTTTAGTCTTTTTCATTTGATCTCTTTCAAAAGCACAAAGATAATCAATAATTTTATTTTATTTTAGAAAGTGGTTTTAGTGCTGATAAAGATTGGGAACTCCTAGAATTTCTTCGTTTTAGAAAAAATAATTGCTCCATGTGGTTTTCAGAAGTAAACTAAATTTACTTTGGCACTGCACTGCATTTTATGTCTCTCTGGAAACATTTAGAAGTACATGGTGGATTTAATCCCATTAGTCTTTGGAAATATGATGAGCCGTTCCATTTCTGATTTTTCATAATCAGCTAGCCTTGGTATAAGATATTATTGCCTTATAGGGACATCTGCTGGTAGATAAATAAAGATATGGAACAATAAATACTGTCTTCTCAGTATTTCCCAGGGCATTCCTCTGAGACTGTAGGCTTGTGCGCATCTGCTTCAGACAGTGCATGGTTGTTAAAGTTCTGAACATTGTATCATTTCACAGTCCGATCCTTCCGAGGTCACATAAAACTTGCCTTCATTACATATATGCTCTGTGCCCACAACAGATTCACACATGTATTAGCTTAAAAAAAAAAAAAAAAAAAAAAAAAAAAAAAAAAAAAAACTGACCACATATTATCCTGGAAACCTCAGGCTTTCTGGAAGCTTATGTAGTCTGGGGCAGATAGCATGAGAATTGCCGCACTTGGAGTATACAAACTCCCCACAGTAAGCCATCACGTGCTCTGTTACCTGCCTTGGCTTTTTCAGTTATACATTATCATCTGATACATGCAAAGAAAAAAAAAAAAAAGCCACTCTTTCTGTTCCCAAATGCAAAAACAAAAGTAAAATAAATTAAATGATGTTACCAACTTCTTACCTTAAGGCCTTTAATTTTTTCACAAGGAAAAGTATCTTAATAACTTTATCATTAAGTTGAAATGCTCCTCTTTCACTCAGCTACACAAGATTTTTCAGTAAGAATTAGCTGCACTAATTAATTACTACTTATTACTTCAGAAATAATTACTTGGTGAAAGTAAAGCAACCGGTAGTACTATTTCTACTAACCTTAACCATCACCAGAAGGATGAAATACTTGATTTTCTTTTGGTGTTTTATGGAACAAAGATTACCTTCATACTCCATCTTTGGAAAAGCAGCACTGTATTAAATCACATATTGTAGACTTAAAATTAAATTGCCCATAAACGTCAATATTGCCAACAGTACAGAGTAGTAACTTATTCATGCCACTTCTTTAAACTCACCACATATTAATGTGCTAATGTGATGGAAAATAAAGAATCATCATGTGCCTTCCAAATGCTGCTCTCCCTATTGTTTACATATGTATTTTGTAAGTGACTAGAAGACTGTTTCATCAGTTGGAGGATGCCTTGCCAAAAGAAACGACATAATCATTAACTAATTACAACTAAATAATAGCATTGCACATTTTGACAGGTTAACGCACATTCTATTACAAGTTGGAAACTTGAGAAAGAGAATAATAAAGTTACTACTCTTGCAAAATCCTCAAATGCCAATATGGAAAATAAACTCTTCAAGGATTTTCACCAACCATGTGTTTTTCTTTTTCTTCTTGCCCTCATTGTACAAAAGCAAACAATGTGAAGTTGAGTTAACATTCTAAACTAATTAAGTAAGCAATTAACTTATTTTTACCAATTTTATCCAATTATAAATCAGAGTCTACCCACATTCACAGTTTTAAACATGCTGAAATAATCATTTTGGGCTCTTTTCCCCTTTGTCAATGAAGCAGCAGGATACACATGGGCTCAGATATAAAAAGAACAAGGGAAACCAGGAGAGGAAAATTGGTATTTTCAAATGTAATCTAGTTCGTTAAAAATCCAAAAGCAGAACACAAAGACGTGCCTGAAATGGCATATTACCATAATTGTCTCTGAAGAGCTTCTCAGTTTAACTGAAAAAAATAATAATAATTTTAGAAGGATTAATAAAAAATTAAATCATCTATTTTATAATTTCTTACAAAATGACTGCAATACTGTAAGCAGAGTGTCTCATTGTTCTCAATCACCCCATACATATTATACCAAAATTCTTCAGAAAAGAAAAGAAAAAAAATTAGAGTGCTTTCTAAGCCCTGTTCTTTAGCAAGTAAATAGGTACTGAACTATATATAAGTAAGTACTACAGACTGTTAAACCCCATACAATGTGACTGGAGAAAGAATCACTGCATGTCAAGCGGCATGCATTTAAGTATAGAATATCTAGTTGTTGGAGTTTTTCTTTTAATTTACTTATTAGAGCTTGGAAAAAATTTTCCCTTAGTTCTACTATTATAAAATTTCACTAGCAAAGACATAAAGTTGGCCAGTTTGCTACCACTAGAGTAATGAGTAAAGAGAGTCGACATATTAAACTAAACATTGGGCAAACACAAAACATTGGAAATCAATTACAATATAATCTAAGAAGTAAGTCCTTTAAGATATTTTGTCCTTAAGACTTGATATGGAATAACGAAAATTTTAAATTACTATATATCTTCCTTATGCGAGAAAACTGAATCATTACTTAGCATACAACAAAAGAGAATCTAAAAGGAAGGAATGTTAACATAAGAAGATGAAACGAGATCCATATATTAAAAGGTGATACTAGTATTGCAAACCCCCAAAAAATTGTAGAAAAAATTAAATTACTTACCTTTCTAGCTCAGTACAAATGTCCTACAGCTAATTATCATGAGATATTGCCTGGAAATTAACCAGTCATGTTGTGTTTCTATCTCCAGATTTAGAATTAGTAATGCTATTAATGTGGTTCCTGTACTTAGCGTTACTAATTATATTGCTATGAACTAATGGTGTTAAAAATAGCAATAGCCATCAACTACCAATTAATGCTTAATGAGAGCATATAAACCCTGGCATTGTAATGAATTTCAAAATTATTGTTGCTTGTATTCCTTTTGCAATCGTGCAAAAATGGGTGTAACCAGTAACCACTGAAGTAGGGCATTGATTGAAAGCATAGTTACCACATCATTGCAGGAAAATCAAGAGAAGAAATAAATGGCTCCTTTAAGGTTTCCTTTTAATCTTACAATTCAACACACAGATTTTGGGAAAGATTCTGTTCTAGTTACGCATATAAAAACACAACTGAAGCATGATTTGTAAAGATGTTTCAAACCTATGAATAAAATAGGACATTTTTTAAAACTTTGGAAGATGAGTTTCTATAAAAGAACCAGTCAACAAATCATTTATCCTAGAATTTACATAGGGTATAATATCTCAGAAGTTCAGACAGAAGATAGGGATATTAGCTAGGTTAGGCTGGATTATGCTACAGTAACAAATACCCACCAATGGCTTAACATACAAAAATCTATTTCTTGCTTACTCTATATGTCCAGCATTGTCACTTAGGGACTAATGCTCACTAGTTACTCAGGAACCCAGGGTGAAAGAGATTCCATCTTGTCATGTGTTTTCATTACCTGCAGAGGGAACTGGGAAAATTGTTTTCTGTCTGTTATTTCTATCCAAAAGTGACTTATATTACTTTAGATGACATTTCATTGGGAAAAAAGTCATATGCTTGTGTCTAAGTACAAACTGATGGAGAATGACAGCAAGAAAGAGAATAACTAGAATACCAAGAAACAACTATATATGTTTTAGTACTTTGGCACTGTTTTAATGACCAAAGTAGGAAGACTTTCTCTAAAATGGAAAACTTCACTGGGGAACTGTCTGGTGGTGAGGGAATATTGAATAAACACCTATATATCTCTCTGAGTCTCCGGAAATATGTTCTTTGACCTTGTCACTAAGAAAGTCATTTCCTACAATGGGCTATGGGTATTTTCCTAGTAGTACACAGAACTGTGGTATTTATCTTTTCAACTTCAAAAGATACTTTAATATTTTATCTTGGATACTTTAATATTTTATCTTGACAGCAGACTTTTCATCCCTTGGTCCCAGTCAAAACTATAGTGAATTTCAGGAATAGTAAAGAGTAGAAGTCACCTTAGAATAGGATAAGAAAAGGAGTAGCTTAGCCAATAAAGTGGCTAATGATGTGAGCATGTTATGTATATGTGTTGGTGTATTGTCAAGCCAGCACAAAAATATGCTTAAGAAATCCACAATAATTATGCCAATTAGACACTAAAGAAGTGTTATAAATACGAATATACCACCCCAAAATATGGCAGTGACAGAGTTCATGAGATGGCACCCCAGAATATACCCAAAATGTAAGTTTTGGTGTACTGATTATTTTGAGGTTGAGGCAATTTGAAAAACAGCAAATGAAAGGAGAATCTTTCTTTGAACTCCCTTTGCCTACCTAAAGACAAATCCTCCAAAATAAACTCCATTGTCATAAACCATCTCCCCATTTCATCAACTAGGAAGATGGACTCTTATTACAGGAGCAGAAACTAGAAGTTGACGCCACACTGACAAACTTTGTCTACATCTGTCACTATCTCCCATTTATTCTTCTAAGAGCCCATTCATCTTTCCTAAAAAATCATTTATTCTCCCCTAAGTAACCAACATCTCTCTTCCCTTTCACTATTAAGATGGTATGTAAACTTTCACATCTCATGGTTTTGCGAGGTATTAGTTTTTTCCTACAACTCCCTTGTGGACATATTAAAAATTAATAAAGTTACATGTTTTTTCTCTTGCTAATCTGCCTGTTCTCAGTTTTTGTTTGTTTTGTTTGTACACCCAGCTACCAACTCTAGAATGATAACGTCTTTATTTCCCTGCAGTAGACTAAAAAAGACACTAAAGAAGACTTCAAGACTTAACCACAACTCTTACAAATCTACACTTTACTGAAAGAGAAGGATAAAATATAGCATCAGCATTATAGTAAGAATATGCACCACAGCCAAAGGCTATCTTACAGCAAGGGGTCCAGAGTGGTCTGATGCAGGCTCCAATTGTCGTCTTTCTGCAAGGCCATACTGGATGCACTTTATCACTTGCATCAGTGACATCCAACATGTGCATGGAACACTTGGAAAACAGGGGCTCAAAATAAAGTCTTGGTTGGGTCTTCTCATATTCTGCTGATCCAAAAGGTCATCACTGTTATGCGACTTGCCATAATGGTGGAGCTCACTGGCATCACACCTGAACAGGGTATAAACTGTAAATCTTGCTGTTACTAATAGCCTATACTGACAAGCTGGAACAAACTGTCCTGAAACTTGTCTGATAACTATGGTTATAAAATTATACTATTAATTATGCTTTTTCATCCTAAGGCCAAGGCTCAGCATCATTAAGGTATATCTCTTATAAAGCAACTTAGGACAATCCCAAAATAGAAGTATCACTCGTAGCACAACATCCAAATAGGTTTCACAAACTGTTAAGCATATGAACCAAGAAGGACACTTATAGTATTAATAGAGCAATTCAAAATACTGGACTTTAAGGATGAACATACTTCTGGGCAAGGGACATATCTGAATTGTCTGAAGTTATTTTCAAACTGCATCCCACTCCTCCTACTTCAGAGTCCTCCAAAACTTAATGACTGTCGTTGTGCTGAGGCACTGAAACTGAGGCTGGTATGTTTTAGGAGTACTTGCTGTTCTAGCTAATATTCTGTGTGTGACATATTGCCTCACAACTTAGAAATTTTAAAACAACTATTTTATTAGACTTGCTGAATTTATGCTTCAAGAATCTGGAAAGGGTTCATCATGGTGGAGTATCTACTCTGCTATGTCTGGGGCCTCAGCTGGAAGGACTTGAAGGCTGGGGGCTGGAATTTTCTCAAAGTCTCCATCAGTCACATGTCTGATGGTTGATGCTGGTTGCCAGCAAGGACTTCAGCTGTGCCAGCCAGAACACCTACACGCAACACTAACATCCACCAGCACCTCTCTCTGGGGTCACTTCACAGCAGGCAGCCAAATATTTCTTATATGGTGCCTCAGGGCTCCAAAATTGAGTGCGCGAAGAGACAGGAAGTAGAAATATCAGTTGTTTTTGTTTGTTTGTTTGAGTTCTGGAAACTAGTCCAGCATAATTTCCACTGTGCTCCATCGGTCAAGCAGTCACAGGGCCCGAAATCCAGAGGTGGTACAGGACATAGATCCCACGTTTCAACAGGGGGAATATCAAAGAATTTGGGGGCTATGTTTTAAAACCGTGACATCTGCCTACAATAAAGTGTTTTCAATGTTTGGCTTCCAGTCTTCAACTTTTATTCTGTTTTGCCAGATACCTAGTATAAGACCATAATACTTGCCTTTTTGGAAGTTTGCAATTAGAATTCACCCAAGAAGTCTTAAAAAAAAAAAAAATCTATTGAGTAGTGAGACTGGGCAGTCAACAGACGGTACGGCAAATTCCACTACAGGTTCTTGAGAAAAGTTACTGAAAACTGATGCAACAAGATTAGAAATCTATTTTTTGTAATTCATAGGCAACCATAACTACTGAAAACCGTTACATAATTTATGTAAATTATCTTCTAGAGAAAGAACATAAAAGTTCAGTGATCCTGAATTGAATTCACCTATCTAATAGAGCACTCATGGACAAGGCTCAAAAAGATGATAGATACTCATTTTGTGATTAAGTTTATTAAAAGGAGCAAAAAAGTATCAGTGCTCGTTATATTTTGTTATTGAAGATGATCAAATAAATGGGTCCCATCATAAAATTTGCTAAAATAAAGATTAAAATATTTTTACTTAATGTAGCTAAAGCTAGAGGTTAAAGTCTTTGATTACATTTTCACAAGTTTGCTGGCACCGAAATTTTTAACAGTTGGGAAAGAAGACATGGTAGTTTGAAAGAGAATGATAACATTGTATTGATTCCATCATTGTAAGCTGTATGCTATAAAAGTCAATTTCAATTGAAGAATATAAAATAAGAAAACTGATTGCCTTTATATCCAAAAGAATTTTAGTTTGAACTTCAATATTCAAAGTATATATCCAATATGATTACACTAATTAATATTCTGCACAAACTCCATTGAAAATAAGCACAGTAAATTATAACTACATTTCT
This sequence comes from Rhinopithecus roxellana, assembly GCF_007565055.1. NCBI lineage: Eukaryota > Metazoa > Chordata > Mammalia > Primates > Cercopithecidae > Rhinopithecus > Rhinopithecus roxellana. The sequence continues at coordinate 26,850 of NW_022143862.1, forward strand.
TTGGGTTCTTACATAGAGGTAGTTTTAAAATGGATATTTGAGTTATTTTTCCCAACTAATATTTTTATGTGGAAGTCTTATTCCATATCCTGAATAAGATGAGTTTCTTGAGCATGATATTTGTCTTCTCATTGACTTCTAGGATTTAGTCCAATGAACTGATTGGTTAGGAGTTGTTCCCTTTATTTCCCCATATGTTTTGTTCATTATTTTCAACTTTTGGCAGTTGGTTGATGTGTTGATGAATTATTCTGCCCAGATAGGAAGCTCTGCTTTTTAGACAAGGGTATATGTGTAGTTTGCCTAGAGGTGTGTCTGTTTTTATTTTTTCTTAAATTTAATTGTGAATTCTTCAAGACAGAAGAAAATGACATACTCTTATGCAAAATGTTGATGATTACACAATGGTATGCTAATTAGCTATGTGCCTCTAACTTAAAATAAAACACCAAATCTTAAAAATGAGAGAAAAAAATCAATTTACATCAGCAAACAAAAGTATAAAAATCATCAGAGGAAATTTCACAAAGCAATATACAGGATCTATTTTTTAAAGCTGTAAAATTTTATTAAAGAACATGATCATGTTTCTTAATGAAAAGATTATATATACATACATACACACACACATATATATATATATTCCAAACTAAATTATATTGGAGTTGATAGAATTATATTAAAGTTCACATTGAAAAATAAAAGTACAAACAAATAGAAGAGTTTTTGAAGACATACCTTACCAAATACCAAAACCTACCATGAGGCTATTGTAGTAAAATAATAGTTATAAGCACTTAAATAGAAAATAAACCACTGGAATAGATTCAAAGATCTCCAAACAGAAAAGAACGTTTAGAAAAACACTAATAACATAGATGGTATTCTATTTCAAATTTGATAGCTTTGTATATTAATATAAAATTAAAAAGTTAGAACTTCTACTAGAAACTATAAAAATAACTCCAAATAGAATAAAGTTCTAAACCTCAGAAAACAAGTTAGAAAAATACTAGGAAATAATTTGATCTTAAAGAGAATCTTCTTAAAGCAAACAATGAAACTTAATAAAATGAATCTCAAATAATGAAAAATGATCATAGAAAAGATAAATGTATACAACTAAATAAGAATTAAACTGTATATCACAACAAACACCATAAATAAAAACATCTGCAACACAAATTATGAAAGTATAATATCTATAAGTTATTAAATGCTTACATACTGATAAGGAAACAATCTACAGAAGAAGAAATACACATGGACAATGAGCATGAAATAAGATACTCAACCTCACTAGTAGGAACAAAACAGATTTAAACAACACAAAGTACAAAGAACCACTGAATTAACAAAAATTAAAAGAATTGTAATAACTACTATTAGTGAGTATAACTGATAGAAGTATAAATTCTTAAAACCTTTTATAAATAATCTAGCATCATAAATGAAAGCAAGACATACACACATTAATTGACCTAGCAGTATCACTTGTGGAAATCTACTCTACAGAAATAAAATTGCTGCCAGTATGTAAAGATACATGGAGGCAGGTACTTATCAGAGCTTTCCTTGAGCATCACAAATATTGGAAAATAACAATGACAAAAGCCATTATGTCCACTTATAGTAGAATGGTGAAATAGTTTCCAGGATGTTCACACTATGAAATATTATATAGTCATATGAAAGAAAGAGCTCTGTATATTGAATGACAAGGGCATCCACGATATGTTAAATTAAAAAGCCAGCTTCACACTAGTTTTTCTACTGGAATCCTGTATCTGTTTAACCAGAACAAGAGAAAGAGAGAGACAAAGAGAGAGGAGAGAGAGAGAGAGAGAGAGAGAGGTAAAATATGTAAGGATAAAGTTTGTATAAAAAGGATATGGAAAGATCACATTAGGGTTAGTTAAACTTGAGGGGTGGAAATTGGGGCTAACAGAAGAGGAGGGAATAATTAGCAATTTTTTCATTATCTCTTGTTTATATGACCATTTGTAATTAAAAAAAATTCAAAGGAGACAGATGGCCTTGAATTCATTTTTAAAAGCAGGTCCCCACTTTGCCTGTAAAGATACACATAAACTGAAAGTGAAGCGGCGGAAAAAGATATTTCATGCAACTGGAAACCAGGAAAGAGCAGGAGTAGCTATACTTGTATCAGATAAAATGAACTATATAGCAAAAACTGTAAAAAGACACAAAGGAGGTCACTATATAGGGGTAAAGTAGTCAATTCAGCAAGAAAATATAATAATTATAAATATCTATGCACCCAACACTGGCGCTACCAAGTATATAAAGCAGACATTAGTAGATCTAAAGAGGGAGATAGACAGCAATGCTATAATAGTAGGGGACTTAAAACCCCACTTGCAGTAATGGACAGATCGTCCAGACAGAAAAACAATAAAGAAACATTGGAGTTTAACTACACACTAGACCTGATAGACCTTACTGACATTTACAAAACATTTCACCCAACTGCTACAGAATTCACATTTTCTTCATCAGCACATGAAAGAAGGATTATCCAGGATTATCTCCAGATAATCTCTTAGGCCACAAAAAAAGTCTGAACAAATTCAAAAAAGTAGCAATCATATTAAGTATCTTTTCTGACCACAATGAAATGAAACTAGAAATCCGTAACAAAAGAAACCTCAAAAACTTGACAAACACATGAAAATTAAACAACATGTTCCCAAGTGATCAATGGGTCAATGAAGAAATTTAACAAGGAAATTTAAAAATTTATTGAAACAAATGAAAATGGAGAAAAAACTTACCAAAATCTGTGGAATACAGCAAAAACAGTACTGAGAGGGAAGTTTATAGCAATAAATGCCTACATCAAAAACGTAGAAAAGCTTCAAATAATCCTAACAACATGTCTCAAGAAACTAGAAAAGCAAGAACAAACCAAACCCCAAATTAGTAGGGAAAAAGAAGAAATAAAGATCAGACCAGAAATCAATGAAATCAAGACAAAAACAAAACAAACAACAACAACAACAACAAAAAACTACAGACGGAAGGCCAACTAAACAAAAAGTTGTTTTATTGAAGAGTGAAATAAAATCCACAAACCATTAGGTAAACTAACGAAGGAAAAAGAAGAGACATTGAAGTAAATAAAATCAGAAATGAAAAAGGCAATATAACAACTGAGATCACAAAAATACAAAGAATCACCAGAGACTATGATGAACAACTATATGCAACTAATTGAAAAACCTAGTTGAAATTGATAAATTTGTGGACACATACAACCAAGATTGAACCTTAAAGAAAAAGAAAACCTCAACAAACTAATAAGTAACAAGATTGAAGCTATAATAAAACACCTTCTATCGAAGAAAAATCCGGCACTTAATGGTTTCACAGACAAATTCTACCAAACATTTAAAGAGCTGATACCAATTGTACTCAAACTCTTTTAAAAAATGAAGAAATGGGCCAGGCGCTGTGGCTCCTGCCTGTAATCTCAGCACTTTGGGAGGCCGAGGTGGGCAGATCACCTGAGGCCAGGAGTTCGAGACCAGCCTGGCCAACTTGGTGAAACCTGTCTCTACTAAAAATACAAAAATTAGCCAGGCGTGGTGGTGGGCGCTTGTAATCCCAGCTACTTGGGAGGCTGAGGCAGGAGAATCGCTTGAACCCAGGAGGCAGAGGTGTCATGAGCTGAGATCACGCCAATGCACTCCAGCCTGGGCGACGGAGTGAGACCCTGCCTTAAAAAAAAAAAAAAAAAGAGAGAGAGAAGAAGAAGAAATGGGAATGCTTTCAAACTCATTCTATAAGGCCAGCATTACCGTGATACCAAAGTGAGACAAAGACAAAACAAAAATAGGAAACTACAGGCCGATATCATAAATGAACATGGATGCAAAAGAAATCTTTAACAAAATACTAGCAAATCAAATTCAACAACACATTAAAAAGACTATTCATCATGATCAAGTGGGATTCATCCCAGTGAGGCAAGGATGTTCAACATACGCAAATTACTGTAGCACATTAACAAAACTAAGAACAAAAATTATGACTATTTAAATAGATGCCAAAAAAAGCATTTGATAACATTTGACATCCCTTCATAATAAAAACTCTCAAAAAACTTGGGTATAAAAGGAACAGAACTCAAAATAATAAAGGCCATACATGACAAACCCACAGCTGACATTGTACTGAATAGGGAAAAACTGAAGACCTTTCCTCTAAGATCTGGAACAAGACAAGGATGCCAAACTTCATTGCTTTTGTTTAACATACTATTATGGTAAATGCATTCAGTAAAGTTGCAGTATACAAAATTAATATATGAAATCAGTAATATTTATATATAAAAAGAGAACAAACTGAAAAATAAATCAAGAAAGCAGAATTCATTTAACCAAAGAAGTGAAGGTCTATCAGAGGAAAACTATGAAACACTGATGACAGAAATTGAAGAGGGCATACAAAAAAAGAAAAGATATTCCATGTTCATAGATTGGAGGAATTAATATTGTTAAAATGATAATACTACCTAAATCAATTTACACCATCAAAATAGATATTCCAAGCTAAGTGATAAAAAATCTTATCTAAATCCAGGAAAGTTTCAGAGACTTGAGGCCTGGGCAAGTTGAGGGCAGCTCCTGAAGAATTGATCTCAGTTTCACACAGTGATAAAGAAATGACTGAGAAACATGCTAAGGTTGCTTGGCTCCTGTACCTGGTGGCAGGCAAGCATGTTGCCAGCGTCCCTATGCACTGGGAGGATTTCTCAGGAGGACATAACATTCTGAAAAAGTGGAACAAGGAGCACTTCCAGCGCATGACAGCTTCCTCATTCCACACAGGTGGCTTCATGAACAGCTGACTGTGCTTATGGGAACCTTTGAGGCCTATAAGGCAGTTCCTCCCTCTGGGAGCATGCTGAGCTCTCAACTGTTCTACTTATCTCTGCAAAGATATCTGCATCTTATATTATTTAAAAAATTGTATGTCTTTCTAAAGCATCTGTTGGTGCCTTTCTGTCAATCACAATACTGCCTTATTGTGACTGTCATGCATTTATAAAGTGAACTTCTAAGAAAATATAAACAACACGGCTTTTAAAACTTTCCAACTTTTATTTTAAGTTCAGGGGTACATGTACAGGATGTGCAGATTTGTCACATAGTTAAACATGTAAACAAGGCTTATTTTCTAAAGCTGAACTAACTTTTTAAAAATTGTTTGCTTTCTAACTGACAAAATTCTTGTTTTCACATTCATGATGCAGTAAAATTATATTTACATCTAGGATAATATTCAAAATATGTAACAGCTAGTATGTGTTTGGCATGGGCTCGTCAGAATGCATGCCATCCATAAACAACCAGTACTGGTAGATAGCAGTAAAACACCAGTCCTGTTTACAACTCTCTGTGAATAATTAGCACAAAATGAAAAATAGAAAAAGGATCAATAAGTCACTGGCATATCTATACTTTTCTGACAGATTTTTTAAATGGCAAAAAGGCATTCCTAAAATAAATTTTTATTTATTTTGTGCTAAAGGAACTTGTCTCCTCCCTAAGAGTTTTTCATACAAATAGAATTTATGGCGATTAATATACTGGCAAGCAGCTGGTAGAAATATAGTAGCACATATAGTAGCATTGTTGCACTTAAAATTAAGAATTGCAACATTAGCAAGCCTATTTATTTTGCATATACATTTATTTATATCTACATTTATTTATACCTCACTTTGTTTTATGTAAACTTTGAAAAGGCCATATGATATAATGAATGAGAAGTTCACCAACTGCAGTTAACAATTCTAGAAAACATATTGAGTAAAGATAGCATAGCTTGGGACAAGTATATTTGAGTTATACTCAGAAATATACACTATAATACAACAAGGATAAATGATTTAATTGTACTTATTAGTGCATATGTAAAGTTAATTCAAATGATGCTCAGCAAAGGCAATAAAATATATAAACAAATATTCTATAACTTTCTCCATTCAGCTAAGCCATACCCTTTATTTTTGTCTATATTATTTTGCTGTACATCTATACAAAATTTGAGCTTAAATTCATTTGAGTTTAATTTTTCAAAAGTAGTAAATACTATGATTTATTATATTTTAATTTGTGTCTGTGCTTTTCCCAAAGGTACAGGTAAAAGATCCAGTTTGATCTCTGTACTTATACCATCCTCAACCTCTATTTATCATATAAACACTGGTGCTAATTAAAATAATGGATTCTTTTAGCAGCAAATTCCAACTAAACCCAGAATCACAGAATAATAATTTGTACCATATAGGGGAGAGATTTTGTCAAACAATTGAGTATGTCTATATAGTTAGAGCCATTTTTACTGCATTTCTTTACAGTATGGATATTAGACATATTTTAAATCCCATGAGTCCTGCAGTAACTTTTCTACGTTGTCAAATATTTTGTCCTTGACTGATTCTCAGCTTTAATACATTTTATATTTGTAATTCATTTTTGTTTTAATGTTGTTTCTTCATGTCTAAAACTATGACTTCTAATCAACCTATTGATATTTTTATTTCTAGATTATTTTGCAATTCATTGTAATTCATCACAGACTTCACATATTTATTAACTATAAATGGGTTGTGGCCAAATTAAGTCATTAAATATGCTGTATGACTTTCCCTAAAATATGCATGGCTCTTCTAACTAAAACAAATATTTATTTATGAAATTACATAGGTTGTCTAACTCCTTGAACATTAGAAGATATAAAAGATACACACCATTATGTTGAATAACTCTGGCATGACAATTGTTTCAATTTAATCTTTGGATTTAAAGCTTTATTTTCATTATAATCCATATGTATGGATGTGTCAGCAAATGTTCATGATCAAAGAGAATATTATGTATACTATATTCATATCACACATTTATCTTTCCAATAGGTCATGCATAAATGAGGCATAATACCATCAATAATAAAACCTATACATAATAATATAAAATATTCATCTTTGCCAATAGTTTCAGTCTCTATTCCACCAAATCATCCCAAAATTTGTTAATCAGCAGCAAAATGGACAGACTCAAAGGTCACATCCTTGCCTTGTCCATGCTCTAGAGGAAGTGTTAATGAGCATAAAATTAGCCAAAAGTTGGCAGCAGTTAGATGAAAGAGAAGCAGGAGGTCTGTGGACAATTCGCAAACTAATCACCTTCTGAGTAATTGGAAATAGGCCACCATCATTTTAAACTTAGTTACTGTCCGGTATTAATTTTTCCCATGAGCACCTTTGTTGCACATTGCATAATATCTATTTCCATTTCTACCGTGACCACAAACTAAACTTGAATGATTTTATAATGATTTAAAGAAAAGCCTATAAAAATTCAAAAGCACACTCCTAGAGCACCTTCCACGTGCTTGGATATATTCAAGGTTCAAGGAATACTGGGATGAACAAGATGCATTTTCTTTCTTCATGTCACTTAAATTCTAGTGAAGAAGACTATAATAAATAAGTCAATAGTCTCTTGCAAATTATTCTATCGCAGAGCAATATTGTTGGAAATAGGAGTTATGGAAGGCATATTGAGTCGGGCCGAGGAGAAATTGGGCGATGGTGTCTAAAAAGGGTTAATACATAAGCTCAAAGTTTAGAAATAGGAAGAGGTTTCTTGTTTTAAGCTTGTATCCGAGCAACATTTCTCTACAATTTCTTTCAGTAAGTTGCTTTCCTGATTGCAGCTGTTCACACTCATCCATCTTTGCTTTTCTAAAATGCCATTTAAATACGCAACTGCCCTGATCCAAAATCTATTACAAAAAGAATCAGCTATTAATGTGCATGACTTCCAATATCTGTTTCCAGCCCACAGCCCTACTCATCTTAATCTAACAAAACATACCCACGGCTCATCAGACGAGCATTCTCATCTGCCATGTTCATTACACACTGGGCTTCTATCGCTTAACCCTGCCCTTAACCCAACATGTTTTAGGAAGCCCAGTATGAGTACTACCTCCAGCTTTCTCTAGAATGGTGGACACAACAGAAAAAAGATAAGCTTTGGAGTTAATTCCCAGGTGAAAAGCCCCTGGGCCTCCCTAAAATCTAGTTTCCTCGTCTGCAGAATGAAATGAAATAATCAATACTGTCTCAAGAATATGGTGAAGAGAATACTGAACCAAAACTAACCTTGTTTGTTTTAATTTCTCTTTCATTTATTGACATAATGCTATTTTTATCTTTACTTTATCTGATAATATTGAGGACATTTGTTAATTCTGTCACTCAAGCAATTGCAGTCCTATGAGGACATACACTGTATTTCTCTCTTCTGCGTTCCTTGCTACAGTGCTGGACATACTGAAAATGCTCAAAACACGTACTTACCAATTGATGAATGAGATACATGATTGCCAATAAGTTAAAAGAAATAATTGAAAAACTAATTAATGTTTTGGATGTAGTACAAAGATGCTTCATCATAAGCATAAGTGGTTAGCAATTGAATCCAGTTTTGTCAAATAATAAAAAGGAGAAATAAAATAATGTGAATAAGGTAGAAATATTTTACAAAAATTTAATATTTCCTAAAATTTAATTTGAGACATTCAGAACGAAGAAAAGTATTACATAAGAAACATAGAGGGCTGGGTGCGGTGCGCTCGTGCCTGTAATTACAGCACTTTGGGAGGCCCAGGCGGGCGGATCACAAGGTCAGAGAGTTTGAGACCAGACTGACCAATATAGTGAAACACCCATCTCTACTAAAAATACAAACAAATAAAAAAATAAAAATATAAGCCTGATTGTGGTGGCAATGCCTGTAATCCCAGCTACTCAGGAGGCTGAGGCAGGAGAAATGCTTGAACCTGGAATGGAGGTCACAGTGAGCTTGAGATCATGCCGCTGCCCTCCAGCCTGAGCACTAGAGCAAGACTCTGTCTCAAAAAAAAGAGAAAAGAAAGAAAGAAAGAAAGAAAGAAAGAAAGAAAGAAAGAAAGAAAAAAAGAAAGAAAGAAAGAAAGAAGAAAGAAAGAGAAAGAAAGAAAGAAAGAAAAAGAAAGAAAAGAAAGAAAGAAAGAAAGAAAGAAAAAGAAAGAAGAAAAGAAAGAAAGAAAGAAAGAAAAAAGAAAGAAGAAATAGGTTCAAAACAATAAAGATAAGCTGTTTTGGTATAAAGCTATACTGAATCTATTATCAAATTCTCACATTTAGCCTCAGAAATGTAGGCTACATATGCTTGAATATAATGTTTTTTTTCTACAAAGCAAGGTCTCCATCTCTACAACTCAAAAAAAGACAACAAAACTTTGTGTTTACACATTTAGGAAAAAACTAAAGGGAAAAAGTGCATTTTTAAAAATGCAGAATTTTCTAACTTTTAAAAGGCAAGAAATATGTGTTTCATATTAAATAAAATATTAAACATCCATATTTCAAGTAATAGTTAGCATGATATGCCCTCCTATCCCCATGCTGCTGGGATAATACAAATGTGTTTCCCATTTCATATTTCAGAATTAAACACAAAACACCATCTGATGAAGTTTTTGGGATATCTTATTCAAATAGTGATTCAGAGAATCCTGTAGATGAATAAAAATACATGATCAGAAATGTATGCACAGCAACTAAAACTCAACTACATAATTAGGGAGTTTGTTTTGTGTCTAGCTCAAATTACATATTACTTGATAAATATGTGTTTATCTGGTCATGAGACAAAATTCTCCCTCCTTTATGTCTGAATCCACATCTCTGATAATCAAAGAAGTATATATTTGAATTCATGAGAAAAATACTCACTGAGTTCTAATAACATTTTCCACCAAACTCTTAACACATTCATAATGGTTTATTTAAAATAAATATTTATTAAAAATTTAATAAAACGATGGTTATCATCGTCTGACTTGCAAGTAACAGGACCTAAATTCAAATTCTGGCTTTTTCATTTGCCAACTTTACAGTACTACTTTAAAGAAGTTACTTAACCTCTCCAAGGCTTATTTTTATCATTTATAAAATGAGGTTAATGATACCACCACAGAGATCTTGAAAAATTAAGTGTTCAATGTATATTAATAACTGTTAAAACTAACTGCTTCCTGGCCCCCAAACTGAAAACCTTAAGGATGTATTATATAGAGAGTTTGCCTGTGTATCTGCCTCGATACTTGGCAAAGTGACTGACTTATAATATAGATATAATATTTTATGAGTAAATTACATGAAGATAATTTGGGAGTTGAATGCAAAATATTTCTATATGCCTATATGCTTGCATGGTACCATCCAGAAAAGCTTTTCAGGATGCCATATTATTCTAAGCCATTGGCCAGGATGGAGGGAGAGAAGGACTTAATGAGATAAGGGGTTGCTCTGTGACTTTACTTTTGACATTTGAACAAGGTCGTGCTGAAATTTAAATCTACTCATATAGATTTCAAGTTCACTTACATATATACTTAAAAACTTTCCTATGTTGTTCAGATAATTAAATTTATTGCTTTTCAGAATTTATGCAGAATTAAGAGGCAAAACTTTAAAAAATTATATGAGAATAAAGGACAGAAGGTGAGTACAGGAAGGAAGCAAAACTATCTCAATAATTTAGGTTATAAAAAATTCTCATGTGGATGAGTTACAAAGTTCTCAAGCTTTATTTGAGGTAAGACACAAAACGTGAAGCTGAGAATTGTAATTATTTCCTACAACAAAAAAGTAGAAATAATTTAACACATAATGTTCTAATGATGTGACATTTATTCATTGAATATATATTTTTCTAAAGTATTTTTTAGGTCCATCTTGTCCACACAGTAGCCACTAGACACATGAAACTATTTAAATTTAAGTTTACATTAATATTTAAAAATCACACTGGGCACGGTGGCTCACACCTGTAATCCCACCACTTTGTGAGGCCAAGGCAGTCGGATCACTTGAGGCTAGGAGTTCAAGACAAGTCTGGCCAACGTGGGGAAATCCTGTCTCTATTAAAAACACAAAAATTAGCCAGACGTGGTGGCGCTCATGTCTGTAGTTCCAGCTACCCCAGGACGTGAAAGATGAGAATCACTTGAACTTGAGCATGGGAGGGCAGAGGTTGCCATGGATCTGCAGCCCCCTGGCAGTCCGTCAAGATAGCACCACCACACTCCCAGCCATGGGTGACAGAGAAAGGATTATGTCTCAAAAAAAAAAAAATTAAAAGTAAAATTAAACATTTGGTCCCTCAGTCACACTAGCCACATTTTATTGCGCTATAGCCCACATGTGACCAGTGATTACCATATTGGATAGTCCCAGAAAACATTTCTATCGTCTCAGAAAGTTTATAGGGACCATAAACTCTTCTAGATAGTTTAGGGGGCCGACAAAAAGGTTGAGGGCCAGTACACTACAGCCCAACATGAGCTGAAGATATGCTAGAGGGTATGAGACATGAGCAAAAACTATTTTAATACAAAATAGTTTTAATTTTACAAATCAAGTGCCACAAGAACACTGGTGACCACAGAAGACTGTTTGCTAAGATTTTGAAGTTTAAATTTTGAAGAATGAGCAAGATATTTACATTTGTTGCATGGCTCTAAATTTCTCTTTATATAAAAGATAAATTTTTTAGGGCAGTAATTATAGGAAAGTGAAGGATTTTTAGTGCTATTCGACTAATGTGTCTTCTTACTTTATAAATGTTGTGTCTTTACTAGAAAAATTTAAGGCGAGTTTACTTTCATCTTAAGATTTTTAGATCTTTCATTGTTCCTTAACAATTATTTGTTGAAGACTCCAGAAATAATGTACTTTTAAATTATTTTAAATTCAAAATTGCTTCATTGAGATTTGATACTTAACCTAGTTCATGTTAAGAAACTATGAATAGATGTGTTAAATGCAAAAACAATGTGGTTATCATTGCTATGAAGTTTGTTTATAAATTCTTTCCTGAGATAAAAGCATTCATACTAAAAAATACAAAAAAATAATTTGTTTTGTCTGACTCACCTCTCCACATCATTTTCTCTATCTTCCTAGGAACACAAACACAGACACTACATAAGGCTTAGAGCTTAAAATGGTAAGAAGCTATGACACTTGCCTGTTGTACTCAAGAGCGTTACTGACAGGTTCTCAATACGATGGAAAGAGCCTCCCTTAGGTGTCCCTAGGAGGTGTAATAACTTACTAACACAAGGTGGTGCTCTATTCTTATGAAACAGTCTGTCTTTGCTTTGGCTCCAGGAAGCAGAGGTCAAACATTCTTATAGCTTGACCATTTTTCTTGAAGGTTTTAAAAATTGTTAATGTCTCATTCTCAATTGAAAACCTCTTCCAGACCATTTAAAAATCATTCTTAGAAAGCTGTCCTAATCATAATTCCAACTACTCAGGGAGGATCCAATTTATCTCATTGTTCTCAACAGTAATTTTGATGGCAGTAGGCCTTGGCTCTCTCACTGATTGCTTCTTTTCATTTTTCTCTGTTTGTGATCCTTTTGATCAGGTAGTTCTTATACTTTTCTTGGGGTTGTCTCAAGCCTATTGTTTCTGTGAACTGATCAGACTTTTTCTAGACAAAACTGCCAGATTGACCTCCAAATAAATGATTAGAACAACTTTGACTCTCCTTCAGCTAACCAGTCTATTATTATTTATTTATTTCATTTTGCTTCCTACCTAAGTATGAACATATATAATATAACATATCATTGTATATTTATATTAATATATTTACCCATTGGTAAATCTCTAATTTCATCCTTCATGCAGAAAAACCTTGGCAATGTAATTTGAAAAATGTGACTTATGCAGAATTAACCACATTTAAATAATCCTCCTTATGACTGGATAGGAAACGGGCCAATGCCATATTCCATTTAGTGATATTTTTAAGGGAAGAACAAATATAGCTTCAAATATGGATATATATGTACACATATATGTGCATCTACGTATAACACAAAAATATACAAATTATAAGTATCTATAAATATTCCTAGAAATAACTAAAGGTAGGATTCTAGCATTACATAATTTCACATATGCCAAATCCTCTAATCAAATGGAATCTGATTCTTCATGCTGCCAGGTAGTTATATACTCCTTTCTAATACTTCTCAAGAAAACTTTCCATAGCTGCCTTAAATTTCTCAAGGACATTGATCTCAAAATAATCTCAATCTCTATTCTCTATTCGGAATCTTTGAAAACATTTATCTTGTTTATAAATAGGTAAAAACTTCTTAAGAAATCAGACTGGAAGAGGTTGCATATGTTTCAAACATTGCAAAATCACAAAACAAAACCAGTAAGTCAAGAAAAGAGACAAGAAAAGATGCCATTTGCTTTAAAGTGTGTTCTATAATCATATCACTAATGAAAGTCTGCTGATGTCATGACAAATCATAGCTTCAGCTTTTCAAAGAACATGTTGTCTGGTTACTACAGCATTTCTATATTTGGATTAATTAGAAACGGAAACGTGGATAGCATTAGCTTTGAAATTAAATGAGC
>NW_022143863.1:0-4825 GCF_007565055.1 Rhinopithecus roxellana
CCCCCTGGCGGCATAGGGTTTGGGTTAGGGTTAGGGTTAGGGTTGGTTAGGGTTAGGGTTAGTGTTAGGGTTAGGGTTAGGGTTAGTTAGGGTTAGGGTTAGGGTGAGTGTCAGGGTTCGGCCCCGCCCACCGCCCGGGACATGCCACGCCCCCGTCCCGCCCCCAGCCGCCTCCTGGCCACGCCCCCCCGGCGGGCGGGGGCCCCGGCCGGCGGCGCGCGACTTACCTTCCGCGAAGCGGTTCCCGGCGGCCGCTAGGCCCGCGCCCAGCGCCATTTTTTCGCCCTCGGGCCGCCGGAAACGCCCCCTGGCGGCATAGGGTTTGGGTTAGGGTTAGGGTTAGGGTTAGGGTTAGGGTTAGGGTTAGGGTTAGGTTAGGGTTAGGGTTAGGGTTAGGGTTAGGGTGAGTGTCAGGGTTCGGCCCCGCCCACCGCCCGGGACATGCCACGCCCCCGTCCCGCCCCCAGCCGCCTCCTGGCCACGCCCCCCCGGCGGCGGGGGCCCCGGCCGGCGGCGCGACTTACCTTCCGCGAAGCGGTTCCCGGCGGCCGCTAGGCCCGCGCCCAGCGCCATTTTTTCGCCCTCGGGCCGCTCGGAAACGCCCCCTGGCGGCATAGGGTTTGGGTGAGGGTTAGGGTTAGGGTTAGGGTTAGGGTTAGGGTTAGGGTTAGGGTGAGTGTCAGGGTTCGGCCCCGCCCACCGCCCGGGACATGCCACGCCCCCGTCCCGCCCCCAGCCGCCTCCTGGCCACGCCCCCCCGGCGGGCGGGGGCCCCGGCCGGCGGCGCGCGACTTACCTTCCGCGAAGCGGTTCCCGGCGGCCGCTAGGCCCGCGCCCAGCGCCATTTTTTCGCCCTCGGGCCGCTCGGAAACGCCCCCTGGCGGCATAGGGTTTGGGTTAGGGTTAGGGTTAGGGTTAGGGTTAGGGTTAGGGTTAGGGTTAGGGTTAGGGTGAGTGTCAGGGTTCGGCCCCGCCCACCGCCCGGGACACGCCACGCCCCCGTCCCGCCCCCAGCCGCCTCCTGGCCACGCCCCCCCGGCGGGCGGGGGCCCCGGCCGGCGGCGCGCGACTTACCTTCCGCGAAGCGGTTCCCGGCGGCCGCTAGGCCCGCGCCCAGCGCCATTTTTTCGCCCTCGGGCCGCTCGGAAACGCCCCCTGGCGGCATAGGGTTTGGGTTAGGGTTAGGGTTAGGGTTAGGGTTAGGGTTAGGGTTAGGGTTAGGGTTAGGGTTAGGGGTTAGGGTTAGGGTGAGTGTCAGGGTTCGGCCCCGCCCACCGCCCGGGACATGCCACGCCCCCGTCCCGCCCCCAGCCGCCTCCTGGCCACGCCCCCCCGGCGGGCGGGGGCCCCGGCCGGCGGCGCGCGACTTACCTTCCGCGAAGCGGTTCCCGGCGGCCGCTAGGCCCGCGCCCAGCGCCATTTTTTCGCCCTCGGGCCGCCCGGAAACGCCCCCTGGCGGCATAGGGTTTGGGTTAGGGTTAGGGTTAGGGTTAGGGTTAGGGTTAGGGTTAGGGTTAGAGTGTCAGGGTTCGGCCCCGCCCACCGCCCGGGACATGCCACGCCCCCGTCCCGCCCCCAGCCTCCTGGCCACGCCCCCCCGGCGGGCGGGGGCCCCGGCCGGCGGCGCGCGACTTACCTTCCGCGAAGCGGTTCCCGGCGGCCGCTAGGCCCGCGCCCAGCGCCATTTTTTCGCCCTCGGGCCGCTCGGAAACGCCCCCTGGCGGCATAGGGTTTGGGTTAGGGTTAGGGTTAGGGTTAGGTTAGGGTTAGGGTTAGGGTTAGGGTTAGGGGGGTGAGTGTCAGGGTTCGGCCCCGCCCACCGCCCGGGACATGCCACGCCCCCGTCCCGCCCCCAGCCGCCTCCTGGCCACGCCCCCCCGGCGGGCGGGGGCCCCGGCCGGCGGCGCGCGACTTACCTTCCGCGAAGCGGTTCCCGGCGGCCGCTAGGCCCGCGCCCAGCGCCATTTTTTCGCCCTCGGGCCGCCGGAAACGCCCCCTGGCGGCATAGGGTTTGGGTTAGGGTTAGGGTTAGGGTTAGGGTTAGGGTTAGGGTTAGGGTGAGTGTCAGGGTTCGGCCCCGCCCACCGCCCGGGACATGCCACGCCCCCGTCCCGCCCCCAGCCTCCTGGCCACGCCCCCCCCGGGCGGGGGCCCCGGCCGGCGGCGCGCGACTTACCTTCCGCGAAGCGGTTCCCGGCGGCCGCTAGGCCCGCGCCCAGCGCCATTTTTTCGCCCTCGGGCCGCTCGGAAACGCCCCCTGGCGGCATAGGGTTTGGGTTAGGGTTAGGGTTAGGGTTAGGGTTAGGGTTAGGGTTAGGGTTAGGGTTAGGGTGAGTGTCAGGGTTCGGCCCCGCCCACCGCCCGGGACATGCCACGCCCCCGTCCCGCCCCAGCCGCCTCCTGGCCACGCCCCCCCGGCGGGCGGGGGCCCCGGCCGGCGGCGCGCGACTTACCTTCCGCGAAGCGGTTCCCGGCGGCCGCTAGGCCCGCGCCAGCGCCATTTTTTCGCCCTCGGGCCGCTCGGAAACGCCCCCTGGCGGCATAGGGTTTGGGTTAGGGTTAGGGTTAGGGTTAGGGTTAGGGTTAGTGTTAGGGTTAGGGTTAGGGTTAGGGTTAGGGTTAGGGTGAGTGTCAGGGTTCGGCCCCGCCCACCGCCCGGGACATGCCACGCCCCCGTCCCGCCCCCAGCCGCCTCCTGGCCACGCCCCCCCGGCGGGCGGGGGCCCCGGCCGGCGGCGCGCGACTTACCTTCCGCGAAGCGGTTCCCGGCGGCCGCTAGGCCCGCGCCCAGCGCCATTTTTTCGCCCTCGGGCCGCCGGAAACGCCCCCTGGCGGCATAGGGTTTGGGTTAGGGTTAGGGTTAGGGTTAGGGTTAGTTTAGGTTAGGGTTAGGGTTAGGGTTAGGGTTAGGGTGAGTGTCAGGGTTCGGCCCCGCCCACCGCCCGGGACATGCCACGCCCCCGTCCCGCCCCCAGCCGCCTCCTGGCCACGCCCCCCCGGCGGGCGGGGGCCCCGGCCGGCGGCGCGCGACTTACCTTCCGCGAAGCGGTTCCCGGCGGCCGCTAGGCCCGCGCCCAGCGCCATTTTTTCGCCCTCGGGCCGCCGGAAACGCCCCCTGGCGGCATAGGGTTTGGGGTAGGGTTAGGGTTAGGGTTAGGGTTAGGGTTAGGGTTAGGGTTAGGGTGAGTGTCAGGGTTCGGCCCCGCCCACCGCCCGGGACATGCCACGCCCCCGTCCCGCCCCCAGCCGCCTCCTGGCCACGCCCCCCCGGCGGGCGGGGGCCCCGGCCGGCGGCGCGCGACTTACCTTCCGCGAAGCGGTTCCCGGCGGCCGCTAGGCCCGCGCCCAGCGCCATTTTTTCGCCCTCGGGCCGCCGGAAACGCCCCCTGGCGGCATAGGGTTTGGGTTAGGGTTAGGGTTAGGGTTAGGGTTAGTTAGGGTTGGGTTAGGGTTAGGGTTAGGGTTAGGTTAGGGTTAGTAGGGTGTCAGGGTTCGGCCCCGCCCACCGCCCGGGACATGCCACGCCCCCGTCCCGCCCCCAGCCGCCTCCTGGCCACGCCCCCCCGGCGGGCGGGGGCCCCGGCCGGCGGCGCGCGACTTACCTTCCGCGAAGCGGTTCCCGGCGGCCGCTAGGCCCGCGCCCAGCGCCATTTTTTCGCCCTCGGGCCGCCGGAAACGCCCCCTGGCGGCATAGGGTTTGGGTTAGGGTTAGGGTTAGGGTTAGGTTAGGGTTAGGGTTAGGGTTAGGGTGAGTGTCAGGGTTCGGCCCCGCCCACCGCCCGGGACATGCCACGCCCCCGTCCCGCCCCCAGCCGCCTCCTGGCCACGCCCCCCGGCGGGCGGGGGCCCCGGCCGGCGGCGCGCGACTTACCTTCCGCGAAGCGGTTCCCGGCGGCCGCTAGGCCCGCCCAGCGCCATTTTTCGCCCTCGGGCCGCTCGGAAACGCCCCCTGGCGGCATAGGGTTTGGGTTAGGGTTAGGGTTAGGGTTAGGGTTAGGGTTAGGGTTAGGGTGAGTGTCAGGGTTCGGCCCCGCCCACCGCCCGGGACATGCCACGCCCCCGTCCCGCCCCCAGCCGCCTCCTGGCCACGCCCCCCCGGCGGGCGGGGGCCCCGGCCGGCGGCGCGCGACTTACCTTCCGCGAAGCGGTTCCCGGCGGCCGCTAGGCCCGCGCCCAGCGCCATTTTTTCGCCCTCGGGCCGCTCGGAAACGCCCCCTGGCGGCATAGGTTTGTGTTAGGGTTAGGGTTAGGGTTAGGGTTAGGGTTAGGGTTAGTGTTAGGTTAGGTTAGGGTTAGGGTTAGGGTTAGGTTAGGGTGGTGTCAGGGTTCGGCCCCGCCCACCGCCCGGGACATGCCACGCCCCCGTCCCGCCCCCAGCCGCCTCCTGGCCACGCCCCCCCGGCGGGCGGGGCCCCCCGGCGGCGCGCGACTTACCTTCCGCGAAGCGGTTCCCGGCGGCCGCTAGGCCCGCGCCCAGCGCCATTTTTTCGCCCTCGGGCCGCTCGGAAACGCCCCTGGCGGCATAGGGTTTGGGTTAGGGTTAGGGTTAGGGTTAGGGTTAGGGTTAGGGTTAGGGTGAGTGGTCAGGGTTCGGCCCCGCCCACCGCCCGGGACATGCCACGCCCCCGTCCCGCCCCCCGCCTCCTGGCCACGCCCCCCCGGCGGGCGGGGGCCCCGGCCGGCGGCGCGCGACTTACCTTCCGCGAAGCGGTTCCCGGCGGCCGCTAGGCCCGCGCCCAGCGCCATTTTTTCGCCCTCGGGCCGCTCGGAAACGCCCCCTGGCGGCATAGGGTTTGGGGTTGGGTTAGGGTTAGGGTCGGGTTAG
>NW_022143864.1:0-26236 GCF_007565055.1 Rhinopithecus roxellana
GTTTGTTTGATTTTTTTGTTTTTTTTTTTTTTTTTTTTTTTGAGATAGTCTTGCTTTGTCCCCCAGGCTGGAGTACAGTGGCACGATCTCAGCTCACCACAACCTCTGCCACCCAGTTCAAGTGTTTCTCCTGCCTCAGCTTCCCATGTAGCTGGGATTACAAGCGTGTGCCACCGCACCCAGAAATGTCTGTATTTTTAGTAGAGATAGAGTTTCACACATGTTGGCCAGGCTGGTCTTGAACTGGCCTCAAGCAATCCACCTGCCTCAGCCTCCCAAAGTGCTGGGATTACAGGCATGAGCCACCGTGCCTGGCTTCACTTTGTTTTTTTAATGCCAACTGTCATAAACAGGATAAAGTGGGAGTTAAGGGATTTTAGTGCTGATTTTGCCACTAACTTGTCCAAAAGCACCGGAGAGTACCACTGAAGTACTCAGCTGAGGAAAAAGCTTAGATGATATCTAGGGAACTTTACTGCTCTAATAGTCTGTGATTGTACATTAGTACTTTAGACAGCAGAGATAAACCCTGATTCCGGTTTACAGATAATTACTCATCTCTCTGCCTGAGGCCAAGGAAAGCTCTCTGTGGAGCAGTGTGGAAGAATGCCTTAGAGCACAGTAGCAGAGAGAGTTCCAGACCCCGAGGCAAGGGGATCTGGGTTAACTCTCAACATTGCCACCTGTGATTTGAATCTTCTGACAGTGTGCTGGGCCTGTTAGCACCTCAGTTTTCTCACTTGTAAAATGGAGACAACAACAGTGTGTGAGCTTTTTTATGGTACAAATTTTAACGCATGAAAGACCTACAACATGTTTCCACATGGGCTAGTTGAAAGTTGTGGAGGAAAAAATATCAAGCTGATAATTTTTAAATTCTGTTTTTTTTTTTTTTTTTTTTTTTTTTTTTTTTTTTTTGAGGCAGAGTCTCACTCTGTTACCCACGCTGGAGGACAGTCACACGATCTCGGCTCACTGCAACCTCCGCCTGCCAGGTTCAAGTGAATCTCATGCCTCAGCCTTCCCAATAGCTGGGACTATGGGCATGTTCTACCACACCTGGCTAATTTTTGTATTTTTAGTAGAGATGGGGTTTCACCATGTTGTCCAGGCTGGTCTCGAACTCCCAACCTTAGGTGATTCACCCCCCCCCCCCCCCCCCCTCCCTTTTGGCCTCCCAAAGTGCTGGGATTACAGGTGTGAGCCACCGCACCCAGCTGTAAAATTCTTAATATGTAAGTATTTTCTTCAAAAACGAATCTAATTTGCATAGCTAAAGTTTCTGAATGTTTTATCTAGAATAATGATGGGACTAGAAGTTTCTTAGTAGTTTCTTCTCTAGGTTTTTGTAACTTTAAATACCCTGCGTCTTTTCATTCTAATATAGCATAATCACAGTAATAAGAAGTGTGATAAAGTTCTAGTAGTTTGTGGTGCCTGTACCTCATTCACTCGCCAACAAAGCCTCCCTCAGCATCCCCTCCCCACATCCATCCCTGTACATGCACCCCTCCAAGCTGCTGCCAGCCGTGCTGCTCCCCTGCCTCCTGACTGGAGGGCAAGCCAGTAAAAAAGGAAGCAAATTCGGTTATGTAAAGCACATTCTGGGTGAGGAAAGGCAAGCATGTGTTTCTGCTTGACTGAAATTGCTTTTTTTTCCCCCACCAGTTTGTCCTCTTATCGGGACACGTCAGGAATTAGAGAGACCCTGGCAATCACAGCTCCACCTCCTCATTTTACAAATGAGCAACTAGGCTCAGAGTACAAAAGTGGTTTTCCCAGGGTCACACAGCCAGCTTGTGACAGAGTCAGGATTCAAGCCACCATCTCCTGACTTCTCCATTGCACCAGACGTCGATAGAACACAGAGAACCTAAAGAAGAAAGAAAAAAAAGATAGAGCTTTTGGAAATATATTGGGCTTCTGGTTTTTCAGGACAATTTTATGATAAGTAGCAATGATGCCTCAAAGCTCTGGTAGCTAGCTTGAATGAACTTATGTAATAAACATTTATCACAGAACATGTGTCATCAAACACCTGCCAGTTCTGAGCGTTGGCACCAAAGCTGCTTTCATTGTCAAAGAAAAGAGGGGGAAAGGAACTTGGCTGAACAAAGGCTGGCAGACGTTATACTAGAAAATTTAGAGGTAATTTCTAGAGGAACAGAAACACATTTTCAAAGTCTTATAAAATTTATTAAATGTGATCGGGTGAATTTAGCAGTTAAAGAAGTGAAGAACACTGAGGTCCAATTGGTGCCTAAGGCTTCTTCCAGGCCCCTATCTTTTCTGTCTGCCTTGGGCACAGATTTCTAGATGCCTGGAGATGGACAGGCCCGGAAGTTGCCCACAGCGATGTCTGGGTTACTGATCTCTATCTAGGCTTCCATAGAAACGCATCCCAAAACATTCTTGGTTCTTATTGGAATCTCATCTCATTTGCAGAACATGCCTAGAGTCAAAGAGACATGGACCATGTGTCACTCAGACTGAGTCCATCCACACAAAGATTCTCTAGCCTGTATTGGAAGTCAATCTACATCAACATGACAGGCATGTAGCCAAATACATGGCCGCATCCCTTTGGCTACCCACATAGTTCTGAACCACACGATCTGTTTCTTTATCTACTCATTTAATGGTTATTACTGGGAGAGCACTGGACTATAAATTCTGTTGCACTGCAGGTGTAATGAGCTCTTTGAACCTCAGCTTCCTTACTCATCAGATACCATTCATTATCTGCCTTGCGGACAACACCTAGTTGTTGGGAACATGACATGAATGGCAGGTGGAGGTGCTTTGGAAATGCTAAAGCCTGCCGTGAGTGTGAAGGAGTGTTGCTACTCTTCTGTGCCCAAAAAGGTGCTAAGCACCAAGGGAGTTCAAAGAAATGTAAGACATGGTCCCTACCCTCCAGGAACTTACAGCTCCTTGTTGGGAGATCAAGACCACATCCCCTAAAAAGAGATATATAACACCTCAAATCTGTGAAGTACTTACTATTTAAATGGTGCACAGAGCTTCTGAACCCCCTAGGAGTACAGAGGAGGGGGAGATCATTAATAGTGTGGAGAAGTTGGAGGAGGTGAGATGATGCCAGGTGATAAAGTAGATATAGAAGATGAAGGTCTTTTTTTTGAGACAGGGTCTCACCCTGTTGCCCAGGCTGGAGTGCTGTGGCATGATCAGCCCACTGCAACCTCCACCTCCTAGGTTCAAGCAATTCTCGTGCCTCGACTTCCTGACATAGCTGGGATTACAGGCATGCCGCCATCACACCCAGCTAATTTTTGTATTTTTAGTAGAGACAGGGTTTCACCATGTTGGCCAGGCTGGTCTCGAACTCCTGACCTCAAGCAATCCACCAGTCTCGGCCTCTCAAAGTTCCAGGATTACAGGTGTGAACCACTGTGCCCTGGCATGAAGAAGGTCTTTATGGGTGCAGCATGAGTGCATCAATTGCTGGAGAGTTTGGTCACTGCTGCTTAAAGAAGAGCTTCCCAATGTTGGATATGTCTGTAACTTCATAGGTTTTTTTAATTTTGCACTTTTGTGAATTTCCTCAATTGGCTTTCTTATTGACCCCCAGGGTCACACAGAACACTTCAAACTCCTCTTACATATTCTTGATTTCATCATTAGCTGAAGATACAGGCCCTGTCTTTCCGAGTTTTTCCTTACCACCCTCTTTTTAAATTACCTTTTTCATGGGATAAGAGCCATGAAACTTCATCAATTCTAGTTTTATCTGTCACTTGACCCAAAGATAAGAGAGTTGAATCCTGGACCTTAAAGGAAAAGAAAAAAGAAAAAAAAGTTTGTGGGAACCTTATTTACCTCAACTGGGGAAATTTTTTACTCTTGCACAAAAGTCAGGTCCCATGAAAACTTGTGAAATAGGTGTTTTTATCTCTTTTCTTTTCCAACCGATCAGATAGATATCTTTCCAGGAATTTGGTGTCAGAAATCAAATCCAATGAGTGGGAAGTTTGTCAAGGTTCAGGATAATCTTGCCAAATAGCACAGCAGAGGAGGGTAAAAGTTAGGTCAGTTCAAGGGGGACAGCAAAAATGAAGTTTATAATACATACACTGTATATTTGTCATGGGAAAGGGTTCAGTCAATAGCAATTGGTATTAATAAAACATAAAACAAAAGAAATAATAATAATCAGGAAAACTTTGAAACAACTTCTTTTTTGTAGGTAACATTAAAGAAAAGGAATCTGTTTTATTTTATAAAATAAATGCTCTAATATTTGCAAAAAAAAATTTACCTAAAAATGCTGCTACTGAACAAACAGAACTACCACAAAATTAGAGAACAAAAGCATAAAAATTGTTAAAAAATAAAATATATATTTTTGAAATGTCTTAGATGATACATAAAAAATGCAGATTTGTATAAATACACCATTGCCCTGGAATGACCTCTTATCATTGTCTAAGCAAGTTATAGTGCCACGTGTGTTTCAGACCACGCTATAGAAAATCTTTAGCACTCACCTTAAAAGTTTAAAGTAGAAAGAACAACCTTTAACAGGATCATAGAAAATGTTCCATCAGATCAAAACAAACAAGCAAACAAACTGAAGCAGGTCATTTTTCTCTTTTTGGCACTGTGCAGGACCATATGCTTCCAGAGATGGGAATTTAAAAATAGCCTGTCACACAGCTCACATTGTAACGCTGGGACATGATGGGGGTGGGAAAGATTGCCCTCACACTTAATAATAGTGACACTTTACTTTTACACCAACCTCTTTGCAGAGTAACCAAGAGTATTTCTCAGTTCTTTCTTTCCTTTAAAAAAAAAATATGATCTTCTGGATACCCTGTAAGTGTAAGAGGAGGCAGTACAATTCTTCCCACCTTACAGAGAAGACGATTGAGGCCTCCAAAGGTTAAAGTGACTCACTCAGGATTAGAGAGTCACCCAGGGATTAGTGCTGTGCTGTTCAAAATACACCGGGCTGCCAACTGCAGCAATATCCCGGGCCTGTGAGAACCATGGGTTCATAGGATGTTGCACAAAAAAGAGAGAAATTTGCTTCCCATTGCCTCTGTTGTGAAATGCACTGCCTTTCATCTTAAGCATTTCATAAGTTTCTAATTTTAAGGCAAATTGCTTATAAGCCATGGTGACCTATATTAGCTGACATTTGAAATCAATCTCACACCAGTAAATGCCTTAGATTTGCATTTGGTACCCCCTTTCAGAGTCATAATAACAATGTAATTTCTCACATCTCCATAATTCCCTACACTTGAAAATGGTTGTACATTTACCATCGCATCAGATCTGTATAAGCAGCTGTAATTTAAGCCCAGGCCAGAGTTATGATGAGAGGGAACAGAGGCTCAGGATATGAAAAAACTTTCTCATTTGGTAAAAGCCACAGAAACTGATGAAACCCAGGTCTTCTCTCTGCGTGTGTAGGGTATTTTCCTGCCAGCCACACAGCCTCTTAGGTCTAAATAATGTGTTGAGACTCCGTTGCAAGTGTGTGTACGCTCAGGAGTGCCTCTTCTACCCAGTTTGGTGCCCAACACTCAGTTCCTAATTGGCTGTAAAACCCTGAAGGGGGATTCTAGATGTGGCAGGCACCAGGTGAAGTCAGTAGTGAGCTTCTTTTGTGGAGGGAAGGAAAATTCTCGGCATACTGATGGGTCCAGGCTGACACTTTGGATATGTGTGGAGCCCAGTGATGTTGTGTTACTGGGTAGACTTAACCCTTATTCCAAACTTAACTCACTCTACTCTGTGCCATAAACGCTGTCCTTCCAATACCCATCATTCCCCTACTGCCTTCCCCTGTATTGTACCTGGCAAAACTGCAATCCTGGTGAAATGTGTATCTTCTAATTCCTCCATTGCTTGCACCCAAACAGTAGACTGTTGTTCAGAGCATTGTAAACCATGCTGATCAGTTCACTTTAAATTCTTGATCAGAAACCTGAAATAGACCGTGCCAGAGGATCCTATGATGCTTCTAGAAAATTCACTTTTCATTCTCTGGGTCAACTCTTTCAAACCTTTAGCTCCCTACTTGAATATCCACCATGCTCTACATATCCCATGCCCTGGGATTATGACCTGCCTTTTTGCTATCAGAGGAGAGTTACTGCATTTTTCCTTAACCCACCTGCATCTGTGCCCACATACACTGCCTCCCTCTTATAGTGGAGGAAGTGGCATAGCTTCTAAGGCCAACCCTTCCATTTGTCCTCTGGATCCCATCTCCTTTCCTATACTTCTCCCTTGCAACATCAATTTCTGATGTTCCATTACATCTATCCCATCAGCATACAAATATGCCTTTATAACAACTACTAAAATAAAATTTAAAAAAAACAACCCAGCTCTCCCTTGGCCCTACATGTCCCTTTAGCGACCACCCCCTTTCTTTGATGCCTTCACAAAAAAAAACCTTTAAAAGTAACATCTACATTTCCTGTCTCCACTTCTTTAGCTCCCATTCTCTCCTCAACTCTACTCTGATTTTCTTCAGACTCTATATCACTCCACTTAAACAGCCTTTATCAGAGTCACCAATGACCTACATGTTTCCAAGGTCAATGTGTATTCAACTAACTGAAGTATTGAGCTGAATTGAACATGGTCAATCCTTCATATTTCTTTAAACACTTTCTTCTCTAGGCTTTTATCTAGACCCCACACTCACCTGGTTTGTCCTTACCTTTCTGTCTCCTTATCTGGCTGTTTTCTCCTTGACATCAGGTTTTGGTGTGCTCTGGGGTTCTTATCTCTATTCTGTCTGTACTCTTCTCAGATGAACTCATTGAGATCCATGGCTTTAAAATACCATTTATATGCAGATAACTTCAAATCTCTATCTCTAATACTTCTCCTTGAGCTTCAGACTCCATAACTCTACTTGTATATGTAATAAGCACTTCACAAAAACTGTGACCCAAACCAAACTATTAATTTAGTCTTTCTCTACCCCGAATTCCTCCTCCCCAAGTATTCCCTGTCACAGTAAGTGCTGCCTGGCCTCCTAGCTATTTGTTCAACACAAATAATTGAGTCATTCTAATATTCTTTATTTCCCTGAAACCCTATATGTAATCTCTCAGCAAGTCCTATTGACTTTACAAACCTGAAACGGTCAAATTAGACGATTTCTCACCATCTGCACTGCTGACTATCTTATTCCAAGCTATTATCATGTTCTTCCTGCCCACAGTTTTTCCCTCTACAGTCAGCTCTTCATGCAGTAGCCAGACTGATCTTTCTAAAGCCATAAATTATAAGTTTATCTCTTTGCTAAACCCTCTCACCATAAGCTATAAAACCCTACATGATCTGTTCCGACTGCCTGTTCAGCATCATCTCCCTCCACTCTCAGCCTCGTCCACGAAGTTCACTGGCCTTTTTTCTCCCTCAAACTTGCTCAATACTTTCAGAGATGAAGAACATTCACTTACTTTTCCTTCTGTTCGGATGTTCTTCTTCTGGATCTACAATGGCTACATCATCTTGTCATTCAGGCCTCAGTTCTAATGTCACTTCTGTAGAGCAAATTCACTTGACTGATGTTGTTAAGGTATCTCTCTTTAGAACCAGGTAAGTATCCTAAACTCACCTGAGAAGTGTTTGTTGAATTTTAATGAATTATACATTGAAATTGTTTCTTGTGGTTTCTGAGGACATTATTTGCTCTGTCACTTGGTGGCCTTTTCTATAAAGCCCCATAGGAGGAATTCTTTTAGGTCTAAGTGATAGAAAAGCTTTGCTTCCCTTGAGGAATTGATAATGACACAACTGATTTTGCTTTGTTTTATTTGGCTTTGCCAACACGAAGTTCAGAGCCAAAATTTTGGCTGCTTTATTGCAAATGTGTAAGAATATATGACTTGGTTGTCTGTCTAGACAGCACTGTCTAATAGATCTTCCTGCAATCACAGGCAATATTCTGTATCTGAAATGTCCAATAAGTAACCACTGGCCACATGTGGTGACTGAGCACTTAAATGCAGCTTGTGAACCTGAGGAGCTACATTTTAACTATATTTAATTTTAATTAATTTAAATATAAATAGACACATGTGACTTGTGCCACTTTGCCACTTTGGAAAGCACAATTCTGTATATCCTATGGTTTATGTATAAGATATTATAGTTTATTTTTATGTACTCTTCATTATTCGTTACTTTATTTCCTATAAATTACCTCAAACCTTTGTGGCTGGAGGTAGGAAAAAAAAGAAAGGAACAAAGCACAATTAAATGAATAATTGACTTCGCAGGCATGTCAGCATGTTTATAGGGTTGAAGGAAGTGGCCAGTATACAGCAACAGTGAATCTTAAATCCTGTTTCTCCTTGTGAGATCTATGGAATGGGCACTAGCATCAAGTCGGAGATTCAAGTTCTAGTTTTTGTTTTGCTGTTGGGCATGTGTGGCTCTGAGTCAACCAGAAGTTTAGTATGTTCATATGTAAAATGCGACTTCTGTACTGGTGACCTGAAACCTTTGGCATCTGAGATGCAGATGTACAACCACTGTACCCATTTCTGTGCCTTCCAAAGCCAAGGAGGCCAGCCCTTGGCTACCGACCTGAAATAGGAGGCAAGCCTTTGATAAATCATCTCATTCAAGCCCATGCTTCAAGCAGAGTCGCTGGTAAGCTAATTTAAAACAAATAGGAAGAGTCCTACCTTCCAAATGTTTTATGGGGGAAAATAATTCATCCTACATACTCAGGAATTCGGATGTTTTTAACACAGAATGAAGTATCATACCCCTTAGTATATAAAGGCACAGGACTGAAATCAGAAGACTTAGGTTCTAGTCCCAGTTCAGCTACTAATTAGCTGTGTGACTTTGATCAAGTCAAAGTTTCTTCTTTGTTTAAATGAGAAGATTGGACCAAATGATCTTTAATTTCCTGACTAGCATTAGCCATAATCATAGCTAATATTTATTAAGGAATGTGCTGAAATGCGTTACCTTATTTTGTCCTATGGCCACTGAAAATATTATTATTCCTATTTTAAAGATAGAAAAAACTGAGCTTTAGTGTTTCTCAAAGACATAGAGTTGGTAAATGATAGAGTCTCTATCTGAACCCCATGGTCTGGATTCAGGACCCACTTTCTTACCTGTTTTGCCTTCTCTAGAATTTTGTGATTTTTATAGGCCAGAACACTCTTGTTATTCTGGTTAGATGAAGAGTTGTCTTAATCCTTTAAATTGAACTTTCCCAAATCTGGGTCTCAAATGGGTCCAAATATTATCTCTTCAGTCTTTGGAGTGGCCAGGAAGAGCTCAGCACAGCCACAATTAATGAGTTGATTGCTACCGGGCAAGAGTGGCCTTGTTCTTTTGCCCAGTTTGCTGTACAAATAATACCATGTTCTAGGTATGCTGCAAAAAAACATTGGGAAACATGTGAATTTAGATGTATATCATGACAAGGGTTTAGCTTGGACTTTTCACAAGTCGTATCATACACATTTCACAAGATCCTATCACAAAGACATGGTTTATCCCGCAAATCTCAGTCATCACTTCTTGAACACGGAGTACTTCAATCGTCCCTGGGTCTCCAACATGTTGATTTCAGAAGCTGACCCTAAGCTCATCTTCAATATGAAAATGATTTTGCTAATTGTTAGAAAAGCACATTGTTAGAACAGCTAATTGTTAAAACAGTTGGTTAGAATCCATGGGAGCTTCAGTAATTTTGAGTCCAATCCCAAGAGGGAAGAGGATTTTCTCAAGGTCAGTGTCAGAGTTTGGACTAAATCCCCAGTATCTTTCATGCCCAAGAAAGGGCCTTTTTCCCTTATCTGACTAGTAGTCAGGTCTACTTCCTTGGGAGATGGAACAAATGAAACACAACTGAAATTTCATCTTGCCTCTGCAGATGTCAGGAGCAATGGAGCACCAATGGTGGAAGAACCTACCTCCCCTGGCTCCATCAAAGGCCACAGGCCCATGAGAATCACCCAGCCTGCTCTGAGCGGCACACTCGGAGACCACAGCCGCGCACAGGAAAGTGAGAGGAAGTGGAAACGTGCGAGCAGAGGGCTCAAAGCAACGGGCTCGCCACCGGAAAAAAAAAAAATAAAAATAAACATGCTCAGAAATAGTGTAACTGATATGCAAAGAAGATCAAAACAAGGGTTTTAAAATATCTTGGCTGCTTTAGAGAAGGTGGGGGTGGTAATTAAATCGAGGTTGCAAATGCGTGTTAGGGGAGTGGGGCGGTTAGGTGGATGGTTCACTGAAGACTGCCAGGCCATGGGAGCCTGGGAGCCCAAGGGTATTTCAGATGAAAATGTGGCACTTATATGTGGAATGTAAAAAATAGTTGAACTCATAGAAGCAGAGAATAAAATGGTTATTCTCAGAGGCTGCCAGGTGGTGGGACTGGGGAGATGTTGGTCAAAGGATACAACATTTTAATAAATTCAAGAGATTCATTGCCCATCATGGTGACTATAGTTAACATCAATAGATTTTATATTTATTTATTTATTTATTTAATTATTTTGTTTGGCTTTTTGTTTAAGTTCCGGGGCACATGTGCAGGATTGTTACATAAGTAAATGTGTGCCATGGTGGTTTGCTGCACCTATCAACCCATTACCTAGGTATTAAGCCCAGCATGTATTAACTCCTTGAAAACTGCTAAGAGAGTAGATTTTAAGTGTTCTTGTCACACAAAAAAATAAGGTGCTACATATGTTAATTAGCTTGATTTAGCCATTCCATAATTTAGATATATATCAAAACATCATCTTGTATACCATAAATACATATAATTTTGGTGAATTAAATAACAAATAAAGAAAAAAAATATGAGAGGAATAAATTACCATGGGTAACTCAGAGGCAGATATGAACTTGACAGCAAGAACCCCAGAGTCCCTCAACCCCAAACTCTGCCCTCCCCAACCCTTTTACTGTTCCCTGAGATTCTGCTCCATTTGGAGTCCTGTACATTTGTCCCAGGGCAGGGCTCAGACAGACCAGCAGTGGAGGCACCAGGAAGTCCACCCAACTTGGCTGAACTTCAAGGCTCAAGTTCCAGTTTGGAACAAATGTTCCAGGGTTAATGGCTGGGGCTGAGCAAACTCAGGAAAGACAATCTCCCCAATCTTGCAAAGTGAAATTCTCTTTTCTTTCAGTGTGTTGTGAAGAACTACAGAAATGTGCTCTCATACAAAAAAAAAAACCAAAAAAAAAAAAAACCAAAAAAAAAACAACAACAACAACAAAAAAAGATTTTATTTTGAAACTTGTTCCTGAAATGGGAAACCAAAAGGTTAGTGATGGCTGTGCTGGCCGTTTTTAGCTTCCCTCCACCAGTTTAACCATCCCTAATAATAGTCCAAGGATCACAGGACATTTCCAGCACCAGAAGGCCATCAGTCAACAGCAGAGGTGCAAAAGGGAGCATTTGCTCTTCCACAGATCCCAATGGTCTCATGTATTTTAACAGATGAAATGCTCTGAAGGTGGGGTTGGGGGTGGCTTGGCCTTTGGAAATTAGTCACCAGTCACATAGGTCTAGCATTTACACTTACAAAGCACTTTCACAGCTATTATCCAGTGAGATGGGCTGGGCAGAGAAGATCACTCACATTTTCCAGAAATCTAAGACTCCAATGTGAAATGGCTCAAGGTCATCGCTATTGAACCCATAGCACTGGGTATGTTATTTACGGGGCCTTGAAGAACCACAGATGGGAATCAGGTACCTTTGCTCTAAACTTGAGCCATCCCTCTTGATGTCTTCCTTTTCCTTCCCACTCTTCCTCCTCCTTCTATGATAGAGTACAATTAATATTTTGATGATAAAATAGAAATGTTGTATCTTTGATCCAATATTTTTTTCTTCTGTTTCTCTTATTTGTCTAATTACGAGAAGGCAAGGCCTACCCTAAACTATTTTTGAACCTGATATTTAATAAATAACCACCAACAGATGCATGTGAGCTGAGGTGGGAGACCCTTTTCTGAGCTGAGGTGGGAGATGACAGGTAAAGGCTAGCCTTAATTTCTGCCTGATGCACATTTGCTCTCTAGGCCCAGAGAGTATTATGGTTTACACAAGCTATGGAATTTAAGAAAAGAGAGCTCACTGTGTGCTGGGAGAATCCAGAGATATTCTAGCAATGGGAGCCATTATTGAAGAAGCACCTTGAAGATGGATCTGTGGGGTGGCGTGGGGAAGCAACATGATACGGTCCAGACCAAGTGTGGTGGCTCACGCCTGTAATCCCAGCACTTCAAGAGGCTGAGGCAGGTGGATCATGAGGTCAGGAGTTCGAAAACAGCCCGGTCAATATAGTGAAAGCCCATCTCTACTAAAAATACAAAAATTAGGTGGGCGTGGTGGTGTGCACCTTAGTCCCAGCTACTTGGGAGGCTGAGGCAGAAGAATCGCTTGAACCCAGGAGGCGGAGGTTGCAGTGAGCCGAGATCACACCACTGCACTCCAACCTGAGTGACAGAGCAAGACTCCATCTCAAAAAAAAAAAAAAAAAAAAAAAAAAAAGTAAGGTCCAGAGGTTTAAAAAGTGCGTAAGACATTGCTGGAAATTCACAAAGCTTCACCAGGCTAACATGGCAGAAATAATGTTAGGGAGATACTTTGGAGTCATACTGTGGAGGGCCTCAAAAGACAAGCAGAGTGATTGGAATTTCATCCTATGGGCATTTAGGCATTGCTGAGAGTTTGTGAATGGGAGAGCAGCTGAAGAAGAATGGTATTCTAGAAAGCTCTTTTTAGCTGGGTATGCAAGATGGAAAATAACGGGAGTAGCTGGCAG
Source organism: Rhinopithecus roxellana (assembly GCF_007565055.1). NCBI lineage: Eukaryota > Metazoa > Chordata > Mammalia > Primates > Cercopithecidae > Rhinopithecus > Rhinopithecus roxellana. The sequence continues at coordinate 12,813 of NW_022143864.1, forward strand.
AAGAAAGATGATAAGGAGCACTGAACTTGCAGTCAAGAGGCTGACTATACTGTCTAACCTTGATTAGGTTAGTCCCAGATATAAGCATAAACATATACGATTACCTCCTCTCTAATATGCAAACCTGTGTGGCCTACCCTTCAGGGAGGTCCTGAACATCCCCTGAATTGAGGGACTTTAGAGTGCTTTGTAAACTCTGAAACTACAGAACAAACATGGGAGATAGTGATGCAGCCTGGCAGATTCATTGAAAACATGGGCAGGTTGGTACCTTGGGGACGGGTGGTTGCAGGGAAGGTTGAGTGAATGCCAACTCTCCATTTAGGAAGCATCTTCCCTCTGGAGGAGTATCCCTTTTCCTTCCTGGAACCTTCTGTGTCACCTGGCACAGACTGGGGGCTAGTGGAAGATGGAGGCATGTCAAGCTGGTAGTCAAGAGTCAAAGACAAGAAATCCCTGAGGTCTCTAGTAACTTCCTCAAGGGGAATAAAAAAAATGACAAAGCTAGCCCTTTAAACCCAAGCTTGAAATCAAAATAAACAGTTGGGTTACTGTTTTGCAGAGTTGCTGAGTAATTGTAAAGGGCAAGGAAGAGTCAGTTTTCACAAGAAGATTGCTCAATGGAAAGGTTTTGCCAGTGGAGGTGTCTGGGAAGGTGCAAGCAGAAGCCAGCTTAGTTATTGTAGGGAGCTGCTCATTGGAAGACAAGCCTTGGCCTCATGGAGAAAAAGGGTTAACATGAAACAGTGGGAAGCAAACTGCTGAACTGGGACTAGGTTAGGAGGGTTAAGAGAGAAGCATCTGGGCTTTCAGCCACCCCTGGGCTTCTAGTAGAAGCATTTCACAATCTCCTTTCTTCACGGGTTATGTCCTTAAATTGAACAGCCAATGGGGGCATCTTGGGGTAGTGGAAAGTGCGTTGCAGGCCTGGCTTCAGCACTGCCTGGTGGTGTGACCCTTCCTCTCTGGGCCAGGGTTAGACTAGATGGGATGATCCCTGGGGCTCCTTTCAGATCTAGACCCCTAGGAGGTGTGGGGCAGGCACAGCCTGTTTTATCAGATTTAAATTCAGAAAGGACAGCTACTGTAAATGACCAGGCTTTAGTGCTGGCAGTGACAGCTACATAAGGAATTTCAAATGAGGTCATCTTAAAGCAAAAGCAACTGTGTGCCTGCTGACCAAGGCTTGTGGATCAGATGAATCAGAAAGCTGGGACTCTTCTGAGTTCATGCTTACCAAACCGTGGGGTTCTGTGTAACTAGATGATATTTTCCCTAATCAACATCATGTATGGGGCAGCAAGTTCCCTTTGAGATTTAGAGAACATAAGCCACAGATGATTTCCCTCCCACTTCCATTTTCCCTTCTCAAGTCTTAGAAAATAAGATATCTTCCCTTCCCCTTTCCCCCATTTCCCAAGCAGGTTCTCGGTGATAAATGTACCACTTTCTCTCTTGCACTCACTTGCCCTTGTCCTTTCTGGTGAAAAGAACATTACTAGTCCAGGCTTTGGGAAGTAGGATGTTGGGGCATGAGGACAAAGTTCACAAAGCTCAACCAGCTGGTTCCTCTGGTGGCCCAGGCTGGGTTGTGTTGTGTTGTGTGTCCACACAGGCAGAGAGGTACCACAGTGAGGTACTCTTTTATTTCTGAAGAGAAACCCTATTCTTCCAGAACAGTTCACGATCACCATTGACTTTTTCAGGCCCTGCCTGCAGGATCTAGAGAAACATCCGCATGAAATAAAGCTTTACCAAGTGCCGGGATTCATTTTTAGATGAGGCAAAGGACCCAGAGGCAGATAAAGAAGGAGACAGGATAAGTGGAGAAGTCACTGTGATACCCTGTCATATGGGGATGGCTCTACAAGTAGAGGGCGACTTCAAAAGAAGGAGAAATAGCACTCAGATTGGAGATCAGAGAAGGCTTCATGGAAAAGATGACATGAGATAGAACAATTATCAATGACAATTATCAATGTCATTGTTATTTTGATGATTATGATTAAAGCTACCTTCTGTTGCTCTCTCACTATGCTTGAGGTACTGTGCTATGCCCTTGTATATTATCTCAATTCCTCTTCATGGAAATCCTCCTTTATTAGACAGCATCATTTTGTAGATGACGAAATTGAGGCTCAGACATGATAAATTACTTTTCCAAGTCCACCCAGAGAGTAAATGATTAGTGCCTGTGATTTCCATGGAGGTATGGATGTGAGATATTCTTAGTGGAGGGTAAGAATGACTGATTACAGTGGGTACATCATAATTTTGATTGGGTAGAGAATCTGTGGGAGTTAAGGCCAGTGGGACTTGAAGACCAGTGAGAAGTTCAACTTTGTCTGCAGGCTACAAGCAGGCTGGCAGCTTCTGAGGAGGACAGTGACATAATGAGAAGATAGCTCTTGAGATGAACCTTCCAGCCAATTGTGTTGTAAAAGCAGTGCTTAATCTAAGCAAAGAAAACTGAGATGGGGAAGTAACTGTAAAGATTTGGGCTACAGAGGTAGAGTGATTCAGCAAGACAAGGATGAGAGGAAACACTTGGCCCAAAGTGTTGACCACGTGGTGGGCCAAAAGCTTCAGTTTCCTTAGCAATTTAGCCTCGAGTGCAAGTGGACTCCAGGGAGGACTGACGGTGAGGGGATGGACTCAGAACTGGAGTCCAATCTTCTGAGAGGTGATGAGGGCTTGAGCTAATGGTGCCAGGCAGGAAAGAGAGTTAGAGGATCCACCTTAGTCTGAGCAGTTGTCCATCCATGTCCTTGCTTCCAGCACCAAAGGCACAGCAAGTAGAAAAGAAAGTAAACAAAGACAGTCTGCATGCTGGTGAGGTTCCACAGGTTTCTGGGGAGCTTGCCTGTCACTCATGTCTGATGTCAGGCACTGGTAAGGTGGCTGCCAGTCTTTCCTCACCTTCAGGTGCAGGGCAATGCACCCTCTGAATTAGACCACTTTACCAGTCCGATTTGTACGTTTTCTCCATCATTCTTGTCTCCCCACTCCCAAAACCCCAAAGAAGTGGAATCAAATGAATCATAGAGGTGTTTTCTTTTTGTTTTTAAAATGGAATCAAGGTCTGAAGGAGAATACCTGGGCGGAACCAAAGATGGGATGCTCTGAGTCATTAGTCACCTTCAGGGCATCAAACAAGAGGTGAATCAGAGAGACAGGGAGAAGGGCAAGAAGTAATGAGCTCCTGGCGCACTTGTGAATTTCAGAGGCCCCACGTAGACCGCTAGTGGGCAGATTCTCTACTTCCAAGCATCTGAGGTTCCTCCTGCAATGAATGTGGCTAAGGTCAAGGAAACAATAAAAGCTGCAATGGTTTTTGACTCAGCCAGGAGAGTTTAGCCACATGTAGTTGTACTCTTCCTTGGTGCTTCCAAAGAGCTGCTTTGACATCTCAGAGAGTAGTACGGAGTAGCATTTCTAGGCTTGCCATCACCAGGACAGTGAAAGAAAGGGGCCCTAAGGACTATTTAATCCAATATGTGAATGCCTAGAGTAGGCATGTAACTGAGACTCAGTCTCCTGCCTTCTTAGTGTATTGATTTTACAAACACATAGTGCTCGCTATGTGCCAGGCATGTTCTATGCACTTTATAAGTTACTAATTCATTTAATTCTCATAATAATCCTATAAGGCAAGTGCCTTTGCCTTATTTACAGTTGGGAAAATTGAGGCACATAGACATAAAATAACTTGGCCTAGGCCTCACAGTACTTGGTAGAACCAAGATGTGAATCCAAGCAGTTTGGTTACAGAATCCAAACCCTCAACCCTTGCACTCTGTTACTCTTTATTCTAATTTCTACTCTTAAGACTGGCATCCCTATAAAAAAAGGAGACTAGATCCATTCATTCTAAAGGTGAACCACTTTAGAATCTGTAACACATTGTCATTCAATGGAATCAGTAAGTGTTAGGACTTAGGCTGTGCAATTATCAACAGGCTGTTAAATATGCTTTGGTGGGACACAAATACCGGTATCTGTTAATTCCTAGCACTGGCTTGCCACCACCCTGATGGTGATTTGGGTGAGTCTTCTGACCAATCACAGGGCCCAAGGCCTTTAATATAGATTCTACATTAGTTTTCAACCTTCCAGGCAACTGGGTTGTAAAAATAGTGCTTAATCTAAGCAAAGAAAACTGAGATGGGGAAGTAACTATAAAGATTTGGGCTGCAGAGGTAGAGTGATTCAGCAAGAAAAGGATGAGAGGAAACACTTGGCCTGAAGTGTTGACCACGTGGTGGGCCAAAAGCTTCAGTTTCCTTAGCAAGGAGGGTGAGGCAGATAATTAGTCAGTAGAAATGGGGTTACTTGAGTGGAAGAAATATAACCTTTCTAGTAGTCCAAATGAGAAAGGTTCTGTATGGTAATACAATCTCAAATTTCCTTGTTAGTTTAAACATTCAATGGGATAAGGCTGAATTCACATTGTAGATTCCCTGGTAGGAAGGTAGCAGGTATAGTGGAAAGAACACTGGCCTAGTATTGGGGCATCTGAGTTCGAACTTTGGATCTGCTTCTAAAGACTAGGCAAGTGGCATTGGATGAGTCATATCTCTTTTTGGGCTTAGTTTAGCTATAATGACAGTGACCCTTCTTTGAGTAATTGCCAGTCCAGTCTTTGCCCTCAGACTTGACATGTATTGCCTTATCTAATGCTCATAGCAGTTCTGTAGGCACTATGATTACTGCCGTGACCCAGGGGAAGAAAATAGAGCTCAGACAGCATGAAAGACAAGTTCAGTAACTACTCAAGGTAACACAGTAAGCAATGGAGCTGGGAATTTTTTTTCTAGGAAGTCTACCTACCTCCCATGCTCATAAATACAACACTGAACTGCCCTTGTCTTCATAAAGAGAAGGTGGTACTCTGGATATACTATGTACAACGGGTTTTCTCAGTCCTTCTCTTCTCTTCTATTTCTCTTCTATTTAGGATATTTGTGCTAAAGATGACCTTTCCAGGAAGTGCAAGTGGCTTTGCTCAGCACTGGGCTCTGGATTGAGCCAATGCTTTGCTCATGTGATTGTTGCAGTGAAATTTGGCAGCTTCCGTCAACCTCCTCTGGATGGTCAGTTCTGTGAGGGTAGGGCTGCCTTATCTTCCCTGTGACCCTCTTGGGAAGATCAAACGAGGCAATGCAGGACAAAGCACTTGGTAAATGCTTAAGGATTAGGTGTTACTGTTGTTGTTTTTATCATACGTGGCATTCGGACAAAATTCTCATGGTATTCCTAGTTATAAGCACTACAGGTCCTCAGTGAATATTTGTTGAGTGAATGTATGGGTGAATGATGGAAGCCAGTGGAGCAGAGGAGCCACTGAAGTGATACAGAGAAGTAGAACAGAATGAACTCAGTGGAGTGTGACCAGGGCCCTGATCTAGACAGTTTGAAAGCTGGAGATCTTCACCAAGAGTCAAGATTTTGGCTTTTGATTTAAAAGCCGCAATGTGGTATATGATCTCCTTGTAACAAATAAGGCACATTCTAGTTTCTTCATTGAGGAGTCCACATATGGAAGTAGGTGCCAAAGGCTGAACCATAGAGTCTGGCTGTTAAAGATGAGTTTTGAGAGTCCAATACCACCAACTCTCAAGGAAGCTCCAGGAAGCCCATGAGCCTTTCCAGGCTGGGGTTTCCTCCTCTATCCAACTGCGGTTTGGACCAAACCCCCAACCTGTTATGTCCCCATCTGAAATTTCCTTTGTATATGCAGATCTTACAAGTCCTGTCTTTCCTGCCACCTGCTGACAATCAAAACTCACCTGTCTCACGCCCATATCCCAGAATCTCGTTCTCAGCCAAGTGGTATTTATCACCAGCTATTCTAATGCCCTCACCTGCTGTGTGCTCTCGGGTTCTCATGTCCTTTGCCCTGGTAAAATAGTCATATTTTATCATGTCCTTGAAGACAGCTAATGATGATAATTTTCGTGTCTGGTCTAGGTTTGTAGGGGAAGGATTGTTATTGTTAATGACAATGATAGCAACCACCTTTACAATTGACAAAACACTACTTCATCCTTTATGTCATTTGATCCTCACATGGATAGCTCTTGTCACTTTCATGGGCAGGTGGGAGGGGCAGCATGGGTCTGTGAAGGAGGGAGACTGGTGGCCCAGCTCTGCCCCCATCTGTGAACCTCTCTCTCACATTCTTCTTTTTATACGAGAGCAGTTGGTCCCATGATTCTAGGGCTTCTCTGGCTTTGAACTTTTTCAAATCTAGGTATTATTCTTATGAAGAGCAAATGAGACTTAGGTGGTCCTGACTGTTTGGGATCCATGCTATTCTTATGTTGGCTCCTTCTGTGGAATTCTTATGTGGCATTTCCAGTGTGCGAAGTGCCAGCATGTCCTGAGATGGGCAGCCAAGGGATTGTTATTATACTCATTTCACAGACAAGGACTCAGAGATTTGGAGAGATTAAATGAATTGTCCAGAGTCACAACCTGGAATTGGGCAGAATGGTGGAACTGGGATCTAAACCCAGGCCACAGGAACCCTGCTTGTGGGGTTATTGAGTCTCTTGGGAGCTGTGATCTGGTTTTTCTTCGACTCCCCTGGGGCCCAGGGCCAGATTGGCTCCCAGAGAGCTAACTGCAGGTGGGTTTTGAAATAATTCCACTTTGAGAGAACAAGGAATCCCCACCTCGCGAATCCCAGCCCCTCTGACTCTGTGCCATCTCCTCTCTCCTGAGTCCTAGGCTATCACAGTGAGTACAGCTGCACGCTGGGTGTTTCCTGTTTGACCCTACAAATCTATGTTTCATCCTTGTCTTGCAGCCACTCCAGGAGGCTGGCCTTTATGGATATCTTTAGGTTCCCTATTCCTTTGACTTCTGGTTGGAATCAGCCCAGCACTGATCAGGTGGTTGGAAGGTGGGAGAGGGGAGAGGTGAGGCTACTTTTTCCCCTAGCACCCTCACTGACAGCTGCAGGTTGGCGATGCCAAAGGCCACAGCCTTCTCCTGCAGCTTACCAGGACTTTCCAGACTCTGGTAACTGCCTCTTTCTTTGCTCTTTCAGGCCAAGAGCTGGTAACAGCTCCCAGTTTTTGCGAGCCTTAGGGCACACTGCTATCTCTTGGTTTTCCTTAACCCTGCCTGTATCTTTGCAAATTATCATGAATCTCTTTTTGCCTACCTTCTTTAAGCAAGTCCTCTGCTTCCTGCCAGGACCTATGACTGATACAAGCTGCCTCATTCTTTCTTGTTTTGAATTTCCCATTTCTTAAAGGCATTTATGCAGATATTGAATCTTGTAATATTTAGCAAAACAAAATAAAACCAAGCTAGGAGAGAAGCAAAATGGTAGGATTGTACGGGGTATGGTAAGTGCACTGAGCTTGGATGGAGGGACTGAAGGCTCAAGTTTGTCACTTACTAGCAGTGTTATCTTGCCAACTCACCTGGTCCTGCTATTAAATAGAAATGAGAACAATTTTTGCCTTATCTTCCCCATGACCCTCTCAGGAAGATCAAATGAGGCAATGTGGGAGAAAGCACTCGGTAAACGCTGAAGCATTTTCTGAGCATTAGGTGTTACTGTTGTTGTTTTTATCATACATGGCATTCAGACAAAATCCTCAAAAGGCCATGCACTGCAATTCCAAGACACTCAGATTTCCCTGTCACCTCCATGCCTCCTGGATCAGGAGACCTGGCATTTGTGGAATCCAAGATTAATGTCCAGGGAGAGTTGGCCAAGCATGGGCCCACATGGCATAGCTAAAAATACTTTTGACCTCAGTGGGAGCATCTCAGTCCCCAAAAGGGGGTGGACCTGAGGGATAGAGGGTGTGTGAGGGAAATGACCTCCATCAGCTGGGGTTAGGAGAGGGCAGGGAGAGGGTGGTTGTCACCCTTCTTTTTAAGTGCCAAGGGGAACACTAGCTTGATTTCTCCCTCTCTCTCTCTCTCTGTTTCCTCTCTCTCACTCTCTCATTCTGTGTGTGTTTGCAGTGGCAGATGGGGATGGAGACAAGGATTGATCTGAACCTTTTGTACTTTTCTGTTAGAGTAAAGCCCATACCTTAAAGCTCTTTCTCATGGCCAAGCCTCTTAGGAATTTTCCCAGACTGCATTGGAGATGATAGACACCTAGAGCCAGAAGGAGGCAATTCTAGGATCTTGATTTACAGTTGATTATAGAAGCTGACTTCAGTCTAGGCAGAATCTAATCCAGGAAACTTGGCTTAATATCCCCAGGGATGGGGAGTGGGGAGGCTCGTTGTCTGTATAACCTAAAGATTAGTGGTTTCCAAACTGTAATTCTTAGAGCTCTAGACCCTTGCTTCTTAAAGTTTGGTCCATGGATCAGTGGCATTGACATAAACTGGAAAGTTATTAGAAATGCAGAATTTCAGATCCCACCATGGTCCTCTAAATCGGAACCTGCATTTTAACCATACCTACTATGGATTTGTGTACACATCAAAGTTTGAGAAACACTGTTTTAGAATCCCTTTGGGGTACCTGAGAGAGTCACCAGTGTGTGAATTCAAGTTGTATATGTGGGGTCCTATAAGAGATGATGTTTGTAAAGGGAGTGCCATTTGCATTTATTTTTTAAAGATTAAAAAGTTGAAACCAATGTGGTCCTTCCTTCCTTTGTTAAAAAATAAAATTCTGTGGATGTTAGGACCCTGCTCCCGGTGTCTCCTTCTGGGCCACGCCCCTGACTGCCCTGCCTTGCACATTACCTCCTTGGATGCCTGAGTGCTTTGTTGCCAACACAAGCTTGGCAGAAGGATAAGGCGCCTCCAGAATTTAAGGGCTGCCTTAGGAGACTAACGGGACATTCGCTTGTTTCCCAGGCCATGCCATTCCCAGCTCCAAAGGTCTACCCTTGATAGTGCTACCTGGTGAGGCAATGATGACACAAAATGGGAACTTGTCACGACCTGGAAGTTTAGAACTTAGCTTGGTTTTCTAAAAGGGGAGGGCAGAAGGGTGCAGAGCTTCCTCCTCTGTAGGTGGAACTATGCAGGGAGATTAGTGTTTGTTTTGTGAGGAACATCCTGGCAGGATCGGAAGAAGCACCGGGAGCTGAGAAGAGATAAGCCTGCTTCCAGCTGGGATCTGGGCACAGCCCTGCAGTAGCAGGCTTTCAGGATTTCCAGAGGGAGTGCTTGGCGGCCTGCAGCAACGTCTTCTCAGCATCTCAGTTTGCTGCCATTATAAATAACTGTGATTTGCATTCCCTTCGCATCGTATTCGGGAGGAGCTCAAAGCATTGTGCTACCGCTTTCCCCTGGCCCACCCTCACACAGGTCCCTTAGAGGGAACATTCATGTCTTCCATTTTACAGAAGGGGAAACTGAGGCTCTAAGAAGTCATGCAAGGGTACCACCCATGTGTGGGCACATCTAGGGCTGGCAAACTCTGGGAAGAAACAAGCACCTTAGCACAGCCTCAGAGCCCTCGAGACATCAGCCCCAGACTCTTTCTGGCCTGAACTCCAGCTTCTCTTCCTCCTTCATCCTACCCTCTGCCCAGACCACTCAGCCCTTCCTGCCTCCCTAAACACACTAGACCTTCTAGTTATGCAGACACATTCCCTTCTCTCCTCTCCTATCTCTATATCTCACATACACATTTTCACCTCTCTTGTGACACAGTTGTCCTCTCCTGATTGGAGTTGTCTGACAATGTGCTCCCTGGACAACTACCAACTTCAAAACCCTGCAGGCAGGGGTATGGTTCAGCCCTTCACCTCACAGCACATGCTGTCCTCCAAAAATGCTTGTACAATGATGAATTCATCAGTAGACAGAGACATACAAGCTAGTGGATGAAACAGGGAGTCTGTATTTATAGAATCTCATGGGTAAAACAGTCATGTCATTCAACAGATCTGATACTATGGAAGAGCTCATTCTAAAAGCGTTTGAAGTAGAGGCTGTTGTTTCCTATTAAAATAAAAACCTTGCTGTACTTGGGGAGGTCTTGAGAGACACAACCTGGCACTGGCCTGTGACTGAAGACACTTGAGTTCTGTGAGTCTCAGGGTGTGTGTATGTGTGTGTGTGTGTTAACTGAGAGTAGTGAGATGATTTACTACCTAGGGTTGTCATGAAGATGAAACAAGGTAAGGTAATTATACATGTTTTGTTGCAGGATTGCCACTCTCTACGCCTTTGATATTTAACAGCTACTAGCTAGTCAGAGGAATCATCCCCTTTTCTCCTATCGCAGAGACCAAATAATTCATGGGGACAGAGGAGAAAAGGGCAATAGGAAACTTGAAACTGAGTCTTTCTTTCAGGACAGGAATGCTCTGGATCTTAGGAAATGGTTATCCAGGATTCTAAACCTAATGATTTAAAGAAATGGTGTCTGATATCCAGCCCCACGCTAAGCTCTTCCTTCGTTTCAGTTGTGTGACTACTCACCAGTAACTCAGGAATCAAGCATGCCTGGACTCTGGACCTGTGGTCTCCATCCTAGAAACCTTCACATTGGACAGCCAGAGGTGTGGGGTGGAGAAAGGACTGGCCCTGGCATCCACAGGACCGGGTTTATCCTTTGAATCATCTCGTGACCATGGAACATTCATTTCCCCTCTTTGGGCCTCAGCTTCCTTGTCAAATGAGAACCTGGACTAGCTGCTCCACAAGGCCAATCACCACAGTTCTGTTATGCAAAATTGAGATGCACACAGCCTCTGCTCCCTGACATCTGCATTCTCTTCTTCCTTCTTTTCATGTCTACCCATCCTAATGAGTAGGGTCAGTTGAGTGAGAAAAAGCCTGTACTATAGTGCTTTACATGTTTCAAGTGCTTTCATGCTCACCTTGATTCTACCTTTACGAACAGGTCAACAGGACACACAGGTGGATGTCATAATCCCCATTTTATAGAAGATAAGACTGAGGCTTAGAGACAGGGAGGGGTGCTCAGCAGAGGCAGAGCAGCACCTTTGGATTCCCTGTTCTGATTTTTTCCTGCCAGTGACTCACAGGACTGGCACCAGTTACAGTGCTGGATTGGTTCCCTGGACCAAAACAAAGCCTCTTCTGCTTCCTCAGGATCTTTCTCCCACTGCCCAGGTCCCAGTCACTTTAGTCCTTCTTCCTTGGCCTCCCAGTCAAAATAGGATGTGGTGGAGCTGAGTCCGGGGCAGAGCCGCTTGGTAAAGTCTGATGGGGGTTGGTTTTACCCTTCTGCCACTTCCTCCTTCATCCTGTGCTAAAGTATTTTTTCGGGTTTTGCCTTCTGACCAAGCCTCCACACGAGGGTCTGGGAAACTTAGATCTATTGTTCTGTGGGTATGCGGAGGCAGAATACTGAGAACAGATACAGTGCACGGGGGCAACCGAGGCCAAGTGTGACAGTGAGACTTCTGAGCTGCATGCTTGACTTGCTCTGATGGGTTGAAAACAAATAATTGGGCAGAAAGTCATGCACCTGGAAGACAAAAAAGATAAGCTTCCGAAGTGGGGGCAGGGAGAGGTAGCACAACACTTGCAATGAAAACAGGTGTATGAGTTATTGAGGAGAATTAGTCAAGGTGAGTTGGAAGAATTTAGGCATCTCTGTTGAAACATTTTTCACACCCATCCTACTTTTTCTAACTACTGCCACCCTCTCACTTCTCATTCAGGAGGTTGCAAAAGCCTCCCAACTGGTCTCCCTGTGCCAGTCCCTTCCGGCTTGCTTTCCACCTTGCAACATGGATCTCAACCTACCTGTTCAGCCATATTCCTCAGTGCTCCCGTCTGAGCATGCAGTGCTGCAACCCGGGCAAACCACTCACTCTTCCTCGTACTGTACTTTTCCATCTCCAGTCTTTGCTAGTGTGTTTTTCTGCTGCAGTGCTGCAATGGGCAATCACTCTTCCTCGTACTGTACTTTTCCATCTCCAGTCTTTGCTAGTGTGTTTTTCCCTCTGCTTAATTCTCCTACCCCTGCAAGTACAAATCCAACCTCACTGGTTCAGGCCCACTTCAAATGCCACTTCCCCTGTGAAGTCTTTCCTAATCCTGTCCTCTTCTTTCCTTCCCAGAGGAATGGCCCCTCCACCTCGGGAGTGTATATAACACTCGAGTATTTGACCTGCCCTTTAAGGGTTCCTATTGCCATCTACCAGGTATTTTAACTATTTCTGTGCATGTCCTGTCTCCCCGACCAGATGGGGATCACCTTGCAGTCAGGAAAGGATCACTTTCGAATTTGTATCCCTCAGAGTCTTGGCTGCTGTTTAGTTATTTGAAGAATTAATAAAGACATGAATGAAGAGTACTTGTTGGGACAGGAAAGAGAAAAGCTCTAGCATCTTAGCTTAAAACCCAAATTAAACTGGTAATGCAACTGGAGACACGTGTTGAGTGAAATGCAAATAAATACGTTCAAAGAAAGCTGGATCAGAAAGAAAAGAGCCTGGCAAGGGAGTGCAACCCAGGGGACCAAGAAAATAGGTATGAGGGAGAGGGAGACAGTAGTGTTTGTTTTATGCTTGGTAACAGCAGAAGTCAACAGAAGTTGGAAGAAACATTTTAGGGTGGGACTGAATGAATCACAGAGCTTCTATTTAACCCTTGTATAGCTCCATACATCTTCCCCCATGTAGAAGCCATAGGAAAGAAAAGTGTCTGCAGCATCAGTGGGCATCAAGAGTTATGATTACCTTTAGTCAGGCCAGTGAGGAATTTTAACATGGGCAGGGTATGATCCATGCCACCAAATATTCACAGCCTACTTGGAAAAGATGACGTGGTTCCAAGCAACCATGACAAAGTATATAGTCAAATGAGCCTTCAGAATATATAGAACACTTGCTATGGCACAGTGGAAGAGCCCATAAGTAATTCCAAATAGGAGAAGGTGGAAGCAAGCACAGATGAGGGAGACCTTATGGAAAACATGACGTAGAAGCACAGGCTTCAAGAATGGGCCCAACTGTCACCAGTCTCCAGGAGTGGTCAGTGAGAAGGAGTCATGGTACGAGTCAAACTAGAAAGGTTGCCGAGGAAGGCAAACCTGATAGGCAGGGACAGAAGGGACCATAATGCCCAGTTGGGCAGCAATGCCAGCTCACCTTTCGGAACACCTGTGGGTATTGACTGACCAGTGTTTATGCACTAGAATGAGAAAGCTCACACTGTTTTGTGTGTGTGGTGAGTAGGAAAGGTAAGCAAAACTAGAAATTTTTAAAAGCCTGCTGAACAATGGAAAGCAATTCTCCCTCATCCAAACAGTTCTACCTGTGCAGGTGGAATGCAGACGGTGAGTCCCTAAGGCAGGCCTGAGTCGGAAAGGGAGGCTCATCTTGGTCATTCATTGTCCCTTGGCTTAGGGAAAGCGAAGGCTAAAAGTAATGTGAGGAATGAGGGACTTTTCACTTTCAGCAGCTCTTGTATATTTATTGCCTCATCTGCGTAGGTAAATCAGAGTGG
>NW_022143865.1:0-93924 GCF_007565055.1 Rhinopithecus roxellana
TATTCTATTATATCTACTATATCTATATTTGATACCTATATCTATTATGTCCATATTTTATTCCTATATCTATGGTATCTATTAGTTCTATATTTTATACCTATATCTATTATGTTTATATTTGATACTTATATCTATTATATTTATTTTCTATATTTTTTATCTCTACATGTATTGTCTATATTTTAAACCTATATCTATTATATCTATTATGTCTATATTTTATACCTATATCTATTATATCTTTCATGTCTACATTTTATACCTATATCTATTATATCTATGATGTCTATATTTATACTTATATCTATTATATCAATTTTGTCTATATATTATACTTATATCTATCATATCTCTTATGTCTATATTTTATACATATATTTATTATATCTATTATGTCTATATTTTATACCTTTATCTATTATATCTATTATATCTATATTTTATACCTATATCTATTATATCTATTATGTCTATATTTTATACCTATATCTATTATATCTATTATGTCTGTATTTCATAACTATATCTATTATATCTATTGTATATATTTTATACCCATATTTATTATATGTATTATGTTTATATTTTATACCTATAACTAAAATATCTATTACGTCTATATTATATCCCTATATTCATTATATCTGTTATGTCTATATTTTATACCTATATCTATTATATCTATTATGTGTATATTTTATACCTATATCTATTATATCAATTATGTCTATATTTTATACCTACATCTATTATATCCACTATATCTATATTTTATAACTATATCTATTATATCTGTTGTTTATACCTTTGTGTATTATACCTATTATATCTATATTTTATAACTATATCTACTATACCTATTATAACTATATTTTATACCTATATCTATTATATCTATATTTTATACCTATAATCATGTTATCTGTTATATCTATATTTTATACAAATATCTGTATCTATGATATCCATATTTTATACCTATATCTATTATATATATTATATCCATATTTTATACCTATATCTGTTATATCTATTATATCTATATTTGATACCTATATCTATTATGTCCATATTTTACTCCTATATCTATGGTATCTATTAAGTCTATATTTTATACCTATATCTATTATGTTTATATTTGATACTTATATCTATTATATCTATTTTCTATATTTTTTTCTCTACATGTATTGTCTATGATATATATACAGTATAGGTATAGGTATAAAATATAGACAAAATAGATATAATAGATACAGGTTTAAAATATAGACAATACATATAGAGATAAAAAATATAGAAAATAGATATAATAGATATTGGTATCAAATATAAACATAATAGTTATAGGTATAAAACATATTTAATACATATATATATATTTTATATATATTTTAATGTATAAATTTATATATTTATCTATAATATATATATATTAGTATATATATATTTATATATATATATAAAATTATATATATTTATAATATATAAATATATATTTATACTATATTATATATATAATATATATATATATAAAATATATACACACTAGATATAATAGATATAGGTAAAAAATAGAGATATAATAGGTATAATAGATATAGATATAAAATATAGATATAAGAGATATAGGTATAAAATGTAGATATTAAAGATATAATAGATATAGGTACAAAATATATATTGTATATAATAGATATAGATATAAAATATAGATATAATAGAGATAGATATACGTTATTATTATTATTAAAATAATAATTATATTATATTATTAATAATTAATAAATATACTTAAAAAATAATTTATATTTTATATTATATATATATATAAATTAACATATAGTATAATATATATTTTATATATTATATTTCTATATCTGTATTGTCTATATAAGTATATATATAGACATAATAGATAGAATTGATAGAGTTATAAAATATACACATAATAGATATAATAAAGGTATAAAATATGGACATAATAGATATAATAGGTATAGGTATCAAATATAGATATAATAGATATAGTAGATATAGGTATAAAATATAGACATGATAGATATCGGTGTAAAATAGAGACAGAATAGATATAACAGATATACTTTTAAAATATAGACATAATCGTTATAATAGATATAGGTATAAAATACAGACATAAGAGATATAGGTATAAAATATAGACATAATAGATATAATAGACATAGGTATAAAATATACAGAATAGATATAATAGATATAGGTATAAAATATAGACATAATCGATATAATAGATGTAGACATAATAGATATAATAAATATTGGAATCAAATATGGACATAATAGATATAACAGCTATAGTTAAAAAATAGATATAATAGATATTATAGATATAGGTATAAAATATAGATATAACAGATATAGGTATAGGTATAAAATATAGATATAAAGATATAATAGTTATAGGTATAAAATATAGATATATTAGTTATAGGTATAAAATATTGATATATTTGATATAATAGATATAGGTATAAAAAATAGACATAATAGATGTAGGTATAAAATATAGACATAATAGATATAATAGATATAGGAATAAACTATAGACATAATAGATATAATAGATATAGGTATAAAATATAGACAATAGATATAATAGATATAGGTATAAAATATAGACATAATAGAGATAGGTATAAAATATAGATATAATAAATACAGGTATAAAATATACACATAACAGACATAATAGTTATAGGTATAAAATATAGACATAATAGATACAATACATAGATGTATAAAATGTAGACATAATAGATATAATAAGTATAGGTATAAAATATAGATACAATAGATATAATAGACATAGGTATAAAATGTGGACATAACAGATATAATAAGCATACGTATAAAATAGAGACATAATAGATATAGATATAAAATATAGATATAATAGTTATAATAGATACAGGTAAAAAATATATACATAATAGATATAATAAATATTGGTATGAAATATGGACCTAATTGATATAACAGATATAGTTAAAATATAGACATAATATATATAATAGATATAGGTATAAAATATAGGCATAATAGATATTATAGATACAGGTATAAAATATAGACATAATATATATAATAGAGGTATAAAATATAGAAATAATAGATACAGGTATAAAATATTGTTATAATGGATATAATAGATATAGGTATAAAATACAGACATAATAGATATACTATTTATAGGTATAAAATATAGACATTATAGGTATAATAGATATAGGTATAAAATATGGACATAATACATATAATAGATACCGGTATAAAATATAGATATAATAGATATACATATAAAATATAAACATAAAAGGTAGAAAAGATATAGATATAAAAAAAGACATAATATATATAATACATATACGAATAAAATATATAGTAGATATAAAAGATATAGATATAAAATATTGACATAATAGATATGGGTATAAAATATACACATAATAGACATAATAGATATAGGTATAAAATATAGGCATAATAGATATAATAGATAGATGTATTAAATGTAGACATCATAGATATAATAAGAATAGGTATAAAATATAGACATAATAGATATAATAGACATAGATATAAAATATAGACATAATAGATATAATAGATATACGTAGAAAATATAGACATAGTAGATATAATAGAGGTATAAAATATACATATTAGATATAATCGATATAGGTATAAAATATAGACATAATAGACATAGGTTTAAAATATAGACAAAATAGATATAGGTATAAAATATAGACATATATATAATAGATATAGATATAAAATATAAACATAATAGATATAATAGAGATGGGTATAAAATATAGACATAATAGATATAATAGATATAGGTGTAAAATATAGACATAGTAATTATCGTAGATATAGGTATAAAATGTAGACATAATGGATATAATAGATATAGGTATAAAATATATACATAATGGAAAAAATAGATATAGGTATAAAATATATACATAATAGGTACAAGTATAAAATATGGACATAATAGATATAATAGATATAGGTATAAAATATAGACATAATAGATATAATCGATATAGGTATCAAATATAGACATAATAGATATAATAGATCGAGGTATAAAATATAGACATAATAGACAGAGGTATAAAATATAGACATAAGAGATATAATAGATATAGTTATAAAATATACGCATAAGGGCGGGCGCGGTGACTCAAGCCTGGGATCCGGCCACTGCACTCCAGCTTCGGCGACAGAGCGAGACTCTGTCTCAAAAAATAAAAAATAAAAACATAAAATAAAATATAGGCATAAGAGTTAAAATAGATATAGGTATAAAATAGAGAAATAACAGATATAGGCATGAACTATAGACATAACAGATATCATAGATATAGGTATAAAATATAGACATAATATCTATAGGTATAAAATATAGACATAATAGATATAATAGACATAGGTATAAAATATAGACATAATAGATATAATAGACAAAGGTATAAAATATAGACATAATAGATATAATAGATACAGGTATAAAATATAGACATAATAGATATAGGTACAAAATATAGACATAAGAGTTATAATAGATATGGTAAAAAATGTAGACATAATGATATCATAGATATAGGTATAAAATATAGACATAATAGATATAATAGATATACGTATATAATGTAGACAAAATAGATATAATAGATATAGGTATAAAATATAGACATAATAGATACAATAGATATACGTATAAAATATAGACATAGTAGATATAATAGATAGAGGTATGAAATATATACATAATAGATATAGGTATAAAATATAGACCTAATAGATATAATAGATATAGGTATAAAATATACACAAAATAGATATAATAGATATAGGTATAAAATATAGACATAATAGACATAATAGATATAGCAATAAAATACAGAACTAATAGATACAATAGATAGAGGTATAAAATGTAGATGTAATAGATATAATAGATAGAGGTATAAAATATAGACATAATAGATATAATAGATATAGGTATAAAATATAGACATAATACATAGTAGGTATAGGTATAAACTATAAACATAATAGATATAATATACATACGTATAAAATAGAGGCATAATAGATATAATAGTTATAGGTATAAAATATAGACATAATAGATATAATAGATATAGGTATAAAATATAGATATAATAGAAATAATACATATAGGTATAAAATACAGACATAATAGGTATAGGTATCAAATATAGACATAATAGAAAAAATAGATATCGGTATACAATACAGACATAATGGATATCATAGATATAGGTATAAAATATACACATAATAGATATAATAGATATAGGTATAAAATATAGAGATAATAGATATAGATATAAAATACAGACATCAGAGGTATAATAGATAGAGGTATAAAATATAGACATAATAGATATAATCGATATAGGTATAAAATATAGACATAAGAGATATAGGTATAAACTATAAACATAATAGATATAATAGATATACGTAAAAAATATAGACATAGGAGATATAATAGATATAGGTATAAAATATAGACAAAATAATTATAATCGATACAGGTATAAAATATAGACATAATAGATATAGTTATAAAGTATAGACATAATAGATATAATAGATATCGGTATAAATTATAGACATAATACATACCAAAATATAGGTATAAAATATAGACATAATAGATATGGGTATGAAACATAGACATAATATATATAATAGATATAGGTAAAACATATAGACATAATAGATATCATAGATGGAGGTATAAAATATATACATAATAGATAAAATAGATATAGGTATAAAATATAGACATAATATATATAATGGATATGGGTGTAAAATATAGATATAATAGATATAACAGATATAGTTATAAAATATACACATAATATATATGATAGATATAGGTAAAATATAGACATAATAGACATATGTATAAAATATAATCATAATAGATATAATAAATATAGTTATAAAATATAGACATAATACACATAAGAGATAGAGGTATAAAATATAGACATAATAGATATAATAGATAGAGGTGTAAATTATACACATAACCGATATAAGAGATAGAGGTATAAAATATAGACATAATAGATATAATAGATATAGGTATAAAATATAGATATAATAGAAATAATACATATAGGTATAAAATACAGACATAATAGGTATAGGTATCAAATATAGACACAATAGATATAATAGATATAGGTATACAATACAGACATAATGGATATCATAGATATAGGTATAAAATATGCACATAATACATATAATCGATATAGGTATAAAATATAGAGATAATAGATGTAGATATAAAATATAGACATCAGAGGTATAATAGATAAAGTTATAAAATATAGATATAATAGATATAATCGATATAGGTATAAAATTATAGACATAAGAGATATAGGTATAAACTATAAACAAAATAGATATAATAGATATAGGTAAAAAATATAGACATAAGAGATATAATAGATATAGGTATAAAATATAGACAAAATAAATATAATCGATACAGCTATAAAATATAGACATAATAGATATAGTTATAATATATAGACATAATAGATATAATAGATATCGGTATAAATTATAGACATAATACATACAAAAATATAGGTATAAAATATAGACATAATAGATATAATAGATATTGGTATAAAATATAGACATAATAGATATGGGTATGAAACATAGACATAATATATATAATAGATATAGGTAAAACATATAGACCGAATAGATATCATAGATGGAGGTATAAAATATATACATAATAGATAAAATAGATACATAATACATACAAAAATATAGGTATGAAATGTTGACATAATAGATATAATGGATATACGTATAGAATATAGACATAACAGATATAATAGATATAGATATAATACATAGACATAACAGAAATAATAGATATACGTATGAAATATAGACATAATAGATATAATTGATATAGATATAAAATACAGACAAAGTAGATATAGGTACACAATAGAGACAGAATAAATATAATAGATTTAGGTATAAAATATAAACATAATAGACATAATAGATATAGGAATAAAATATAGACATAAGAGACATAATAGATAAAGGTATAAAATACGGACATAATAGATATAATATGTATACGTATAAAATATACACATAATAGATATAGATAGATATAGGTATAAAATATATACATAATAGATATAATAGATATAGGTATTAAATATACATATAATAAATATAGGTATAAAATATAGACATAATAGATATAATAGATACGTATAAAATATAGATGTGATAGATATCGGTATAAAATATAGATATAATATATACAGCTATAAAATATAGACAAAATAGATGTAATAGATATAGGTATAAAATATAGACATAATAGATAAAATAGATATAATTATAAAATACAGACATATGAGATATAATAGATATAGGTATAAAATATAGACATAATAGATATAATAGATATAGGTATAAAAGACAGACATAATAGATATAATAGATATCGGTATAAAAGGTAGACATAATAGATATAAGAGATATAGGTATAAAATATAGACATAATAGATGTAATAGATATACGTATAAAATATAGCCATAATACGTATAATAAATGGAGGTATAATATACAGACATATTAGGTATAATAGATATAGGTATAAAATACATACACAATAGATACAATAAATACAGGTATAAAACATAGACATAATAGATATAATAGACATAGGCATAAAATATAGATACAATAGTTATAGGTATGAAATATAGATATAATAGATATGATAGATATATGTATAAAATATAGATATAATAGATATAATGGATATAGGTATAAAATGTAGATATAATAGATATAGATAAAAATATAGATATAAGAGATATAATAGATATAGGTGTAAAATATAGATTTAATAGATATAGGTATAAAATAGAGACAAAATAGTTATAATAGATGGAGAGATAAAATGTAGACATAGTAAATATAATACATTTAGGTATTAAATATAGACATAATAAATATAACAGATAAATTAATAAAATAGAGACATAATAGATATAATAGATATAGGTATAAAATATAGACATAAGAGATATAATAGATATATGTATAAAATATAGATATAATAGATATAATAGATATAGATATAAAACATAGACACAATAGATATAGGTACACAATATAGACCTAATAGATATAATAGATTTAGGTATAAAATATACACATAATAGATATAATAGATATAGGTATAAATTATAGACAGACATAGTAGATATAGGTATAAAATACAGATAGATAGAATAGATATAAGTAGAAAATATAGACATAATATATATAATAGATATAGGTATTAAATATGGATATCATAGATACAGATATTGGTATAAAAGATAGATATAATAGATACAATGGTTATAGGTATAAAATATAGATATAATAGATATAGGTATAAAATATACTTATAATAGATATAATAGATATAGTTATAAAATATAGATATAATAAATATAATACACATAGCTATAAAATATAGATATAGTTATAAAATATACATATAATATATATAATTGATACAGGTAAAAAATAAAGACATAATAGATATAGGTATAAAATACAGACATCATAGATATAATTATAAAATATAGACATAATAGATATACCTATAATATATAGACATAACATTTATAATAGATATCGGTATAAAATATAGACATAATAGATATAATAAATATTTGTATAAAATATTGCCAGAAGAGATATAATAGATACAGGTATAAAATATAGACATAATAAATATAGGTATAATATTTAGACATAATAGATATAATAGATATAGGTATAAAATGTAGACAAAATAGATATATTAGATATAGGTATAAAATATACACATATCAGATATAATAGACACAGGGATATAATATAGATATAATAGATATAAGTATGAAAAATAGATATAATAGATATAATACACATAGGTATAAAAAATAGATATAATACATATATTTATAAATATAGATATGGATATAACAGATGTACGTATAAAGTATAGACAAAATAGATATAATAGATATAGTTATAAAATATAGACATAATAGATATAATAGATACGCTTATAAAATATAGATATAAGAGATATACGTATAAAATACAGAAAAAATAGATATGATAGATAAAGGTATAAAATATAGACATAAAATATATAATAGATATAGACATAATAGATATAATAGTTATATTTATACAATATAAACATAATAGATATATTAGATATTGGTATACAATATAGACATAATAGATAAAATAGACAGTTATAAAATCTAGACATAATAGATATAATAGATATAGGTATAAAATATAGACATAATAGATATAGGTATAAAATATAGAAATAATAGATATAATAGATAAAGGTGTAAAATGTAGACATTATAGATATAGGTATAAATTATAGTAATAATAGATATAGGTATAAAATATAGAAATAATATATATAATAGATATAGGTATAAAATAAAGACATAATAGATATAGGAATAAAATACAGACATCATAGATAAAGGTATAAAGACATAATAGATATACCTATAAAATATAGACATAACAGTTATAATAGATATAGGTATAAAATATAGACATAATAGATACAATAAATATAGGTATAAAATATAGCCGTAAGAGATATAATAGATATAGGTATAAAATATAGACATAATAGATATAGGTATAAAAAATAGACATAATAGATATAGTAGATATAGGTATGAAATACAGACATAATAGATATTATAGATATAGGTATAAAATATAGACACAATAGATGTAATAGACACAGGAATAAATATAGATATAATAGATACAATAGATATCGGTATAAAATATAGACATAAAAGATATAATAGATAGGGGTATAAAACATAGACACAATAGATATAGGTATAAAATATAGACATAATAAATATAGGTATAATATTTAGATATACTAGAAATAATAGATATAGGTATAAAATATAGAATGAATAGATATATTAGATAAAGGTATAAAATATACACATAATAGATATAATAGACACAGGTATATAATATCGATATAAGAGATATAAGCATAAAATATAGATATAATAGATATAACAGGTATACGTATAAAAATAGATATAATAGATACAGGTATAAAATACAGACCATAGATATAATAGATATAGGTTGAAAATATAGATATAATAGATATAATTATAAAAAATATAAATATAATAGATATAATTGATATAGGTAAAAAACATAGATAAAATGTATATAGGTATAAAATATGGTTATAATAGATATAGGTATAAAATATAGATAAAATAGATATAGTTATAAAATATAGACATAATAGCTATAACAGATATAGTTATAAAATATAGACATAATAGATATAATAGGCTTAAGTATAAAATATACACATAATTGATATAATAGATATAGGTATAAAATATAGATAAATAGGTATAATACATATAGGTATAAAATATAGACACAATAGATATAATAGATATAGGTAGAAAATATAGATATAATAGGTATAATAGATATAGATATAAAATATAGATATAAGAGATATAGATATAGGTATAAAATATATATATAATAGATATTATAGATATAGGTATAAATATAAACATAATAGATATAATAGATATAGGTATAAAATATAGATATAATAGACATAGGTACAAAATATAGTTTTAACACATGTAGGTATAAAATATAGATATAATAGATATAATAGATATAGGTATAAAATATAGACATAATATATATAGGTATAAAATATAGACATAATAGATATAATAGACATATGTATAAATGATAGACATATTAGATATAATAGATATAGGTATAAATTATAGACATAATAGATATAAAAGATATAGTTATAAGATATAGACATAATAGATATCATAGAAAAAAGTATAAAATATAGACATAATAGATACAATAGATATAGGTATCAAATATACACATAATAATTATAATAGATATAGGTATAAAATATAGACGTAATAGATATAGGTTCAAATATGGACATAACGGTTATAATAGATATAGCTATGAAATATAGACATAATAGATATATTAGGTATTGGTTGAAAATGAAGACATAATAGACATAATAGATATAGTTATAAGATATAGACATAATAGATATAATAGATATAGGTATGAAATACAGACATAAAAGATATAATATGTATAGGTATAAAATATAGACATAGTAGATATAATAGATATGGGTATATAATACAGACATAATTGATATAATAGATATAAATATAAAATATAGACATAATAGATATACGTATAAAACACTGACAATAGATATATAACAGATATAGGTATAATATATAGACATAATACATATAATAGATATAGGTATAAATTATAGACATAATAGATATAATGGATGTAGGAATAAAATGCAGACATGATAGATATAATAGATATAGGTATAATATATAGACATAATAGATATAATAGATACAGGTATAAAATATACACCTAATAGATATAATAGATTATAGATATAAAATATAGACATAATAGATATACTTATAAAATATAGACATATTAGATATAACAATCATAGGTATAAAATATACACCTAATAGTTATAATAGATATATGCATAAAATATAGTCAAAATAGATATAGATATAAAATATAGACATAATAGATTTAATAGTTATAGGTATAAAATATAGACATAATAGATATAATAGATATAGGTAAAAAATATAGACATAATAGATAAAGTAGACATAGGTATAAAATATAGACATTATAGATATAGGTATAAAATATAGACAAAATTGATATAGGTATTAAACATAGACATAGATATAATAGATATAGGTATAAAATATAAACATAATAGATATAATAGAGATGGGTATAAAACATAGACGTAATAGATAAAATAGATATGGTGTTAAATATAGACATAGTAGATATAATAGATATAGGTATGAAATATAGACATAATAGATATAATATATATAGGCATAAAATATAGACATAAGAGATATAATAGATAGAGGTATAAAAAGGAGATATAATAGACATAGGTATAAAATATAGATTTAATAGATATAATAGATACAGATATAAAATATACACATAATATATAGTGATAAAATATAGACATAATAGTTATAATAGATATAGGTATAAAATATAGACATAATAGATATAGGTATAATAATTAGACATAATAGATATAATATATATAGGTATAAAATATAGACATAATAGATAGAATAGATATGGGTATAAAATATAGACCTAATAGATATAATAGATATAGTTATGAAATACAGACATAATAGATATAATAGATATAGGTATAAAATATAGACATAATAGATATGATAGATATAGGTATAAAATATAGACATAATAGATATGATAGATATAGGCATAAAATATAGAAATAACGGATATAATAGATGTAGGTATAAAATATAGACATAATGGATATAATAGATATAGGCATAAAATATAGACATAATAGATATAGGTATAATATTTAGACACAATAGATATAATAGATATAGGTATAAAATATAGATATAATAGATAGATATAGTTATAAAATACACATAATAGAGACACTAGATATAGGTATAAAATATACACAGGATAGATATAGGTATAAAATAGAGACGTAATAGATATAGGTATAAAATGTAGACATAATAGATATAGGTATAAATTATAGACATTATAGGTATAGGTATAAAAGATACACATAATAGATATAATAGATACAGTTATAAAGTATAGACATAATAGGTATAATAGATATAGGTATAAAATAAAGACATAACTGATATAATAAATACAGGTATAAGATATAGATATATTAGATATAATGGATATACGCATAAAATTCAGATATAATAGGTATAAAATATAGATATATTAGTTATAATTGAGATAGGTATTAAATATAGTTATAATATATATAGTTATAAAATATAAATGTTATAGATATAATAGATATAGGTAGAAAATATAGATATAATTGACGTAGGTATAAAATATGGATACAATTGATATAATAGATATAGGTATAAAATATAGTCATAATAGACATAATTGATATAGGTATAAAATATAGAAATAACAGATATAATAGATACAGGTATTAAAAATAGACATAATAGATATAGGTATAATATATAGACATAATAGATATAATAGATATAGGTATAAAATATACACATAATAAATATAATAGATATAGGTATATAATATAGACCTAATAGATATAATCGATATAGGTATAAAATATAGACAGAATAGATATAAAAGATATAGTTATACAATATAGAGATAATAGTTACAATAGATATAGGTATAAAATCTAGACATAATAGGTATAGGTATAAAATACAGACGTAATAGATATAATAGATATAGGTGTAAAATACAGCCATAATAGATATAATAGAGATAGGTAAAAAATACAGACATAATAGAGATAGTTATAAAATATAGACATAATAGATGTAGGTATAAAATATAAACATAATAGATATAATAGATATAGGTACAAAATATAGACAAAATAGATATAAAAGATATAGGTATAAAATATTGACATAATCGATATAATAGATACAGGTGTAAAATATAGATATAATAGATATAAGTATAAAATATAGATATAATAGATATACGTATAAAAAATAGATATAATTGCTACAGGTATAAAATATAAACAATAGATATAATAGATACAGGTATAAAATATAGATATAATAGATATAATTTAAAAAATATAAATATAATAGATATAATTGATATAGGTAAAAAACATAAATGTAATGTATATAGGTATAAAATATAGTTATAATAGATATAGGTATAAAATATAGATAGAATAGGTATAATAGATACAGGTATAAAATATAGACATAATAGCTATAACAGACATAGTTATAAAACATATACATAATAGGTATAGTAGATATAGTTATAAAATATACACATAATAGATATATGTAGAATATTTAGACATAATAGATATAATAGATATAGGTATAAAATATAGACATAATCGATATAATAGACATAGGTATAAAACATAAACATAATATATATAATAGATATAGGTATAAAATATAAACATAATAGATATACTAGATACAGGTATAAAATATAGATATAATAGACATAGGTATAATATAAAGATATAATACTTATAATAGAAATAGTTATAAAATATAGACATAAAAGATATAATAGATATAGGAATAAAATATAGACATAATAGATATAATAGATAATGATATAAAATATCGACATAATAGATATAATAGATATTGGTATAAAATACAGACATAATAGATATAGGTGTAAAATATAGACATAATAGATATATGTATAAAATATAGACATAATAGATATAAAAGATATAGATATAAAATATAGACATAATACTTATAGGTCTAAAATATAGACATAATAGATATAATAGATATAGGTATAAATTATAGATAAAATCGATATAATAGATATAGGTATAATAATATAGTTATAGATATAAAATATAGATATAATAGATATAATAGATATAGGTATAAGATATAGACATAATAGATATAATAAATACGGGAGTAAAATATAGACAAAACAGATATAAGTATAAAATTTAGTCATAATAGATATAATAGATATAGGTATGAAATATAGACATAATAGATGTAATAGATATAGGAATAAAATATAGATATAATAGATATAATCGATATAGGCATAAAATGTACACATAAGGGATATAATAGATATAAGTATAAAATGTAGACATAATAGATATAATAGATATGCGTATAAAATATAGACATAATAGATATAATAGATATAGGTATAAAATATGGACAAAATAGATATAATAGATATACGTATAAAATATATACCTATATACAGAAATAAATAGATATAATATATATTTATAAATAGATATAAATAGATATAAATATAAATAGATATAAATATATATTTGTAATAGATATAAATAGATATAGGTAAAAAATATATAAATAATAGACATAATAGATATAGTTATAAGATATAGACATAATAGATATAATAGATATAGGTATAAAATATAGATACAGTAGTTATAGTAGATATAGGTACAAAATATAGATATAATAGATATTATAGACATAGGTATAAAATATATATACAATAGATAAAATGGATATAATAGATATTGGCATAAAATACAGATCTAATAGATAGAATAATAAAGGTATAAAGTATAGATGTAAAACATATAAGAGATACAGGTATAAAATATAGATATATTAGATATAGTTTTAAAATATAGACATATTAGATATAATAGATATAGGTACAAAATATAGACAAAACAGATATAATATTTATAGGTATAAAATATAGACATAATAGATATAGATATATAATATAGACATAATACATATAGGTATAAAATATAGACATATTAGATATAATTATAGGTATAAAATGTAGACATAATAGGTATAATACATATAGGTATAAAACACAGAGAAAATAGTTATAATGGTTATAGGTATAAAATGCAGACATAATAAATATAGATATAAAATATAGACATAATAGATTTATTAGATATATGTATAAAATATATACATAAGTGATATAATAGATATAGGTATAAAATATAGACATGATAGATAAAATAGATATAGGTATAAAATACAGACATAATAGATATAGGAATAAAATATAGACAAAATAGATATAGGTATAAAATATAGACATAGATATAATAGATATAGGTATAAAATATAAACATAATAGATATAATAGAGATGGGTATCAAATATAGACGTAATAGATATAATAGATATAGGTGTAAAATATAGACATATTAGATACAATAGATATAGGTATAAAATATAGACATAATGGATATAATAGATATATGTATAAAATATATCCATAATAGATATAATAGATATTGCTATGAAATATAGACATAATAGATATAATAGATATAGGTATAAAATATAGACATAATAGATATAATAGATATAGGAATAAAATATAGACATAATTGAAATAGGAATAAAATATAGACAAAATGGATATAAAAGATATAGGTATAAAATATAGACATACCAGATATAATAGATATAGGTATAAAATGTAGACATAATAGATATAATAGATATAGGTATAAAATATATACATAATATATATTGGTATTAAATTTAGACATAATAGATATAATAGAATTAGGTTTAAAACATAGACATAATAGATATAATAGATATATGTATCAAATATACACATAATAATTATAATAGATATAGGTATAAAATATAGACATAATTGATATAGGTACAATATATAGACATAATGGTTATAATAGATGTAGGTATGAAATATAGACAGAATGGACATAATAGGTATAGTTTTAAATCAAAGACATAATAGATATAATAGATATAGGTAAAAGATATAAACATAATAGATATAATAGATATAAATATAAAATATAGACATAATAGATATAAGAGATATAGGTATAAAATATGAACATAATAGATATAGGTATAATTATAGACATTATAGATATTATAGATATAGGTATAAATATAGACAGAGTATATATAATATATATAGATAAAATATAGACATAATAGATATAGGTACGGAATACAGACATATTAGATATAATAGTTATAGGTATAAAATATGGACATAATAGATATAATAGATATAGGTATAACATATAGTCATAATAGATATAATAGATATAGGTATAAAATATAGACATTGTAGATATAATAGATATAGGTATATATATAGACATAATAGATATCGGTATAATAAATAGACATAATAGATATAATAGATATAGATATAAAATACAGACATAATAGATATAACAGATATAGGAATAAAATACAGACATAATTGAAATAGGTATAAAATACAGACAAAATAGATATAATAAATATAGGTAAAAAATATAGACATAATAGATATAATATATATATGTATAACATATAGACATAATAGATATAATAGATATAGATATAAAATATAGACATAATAGATATAATAGGTATAGGTAAGAAATACAGACATAATAGATATAATAGATATATGTATAAAATATAGACATAATAGATACAATAGATATAGGTGTGAAATATAGACATAATTGATATATAAATATAGATATAAAATATAGACATAATAGATATAGGTATTAAATATAGTCATAATAGATATAATAGAAATAGGTATAAAATGTAGACATAATAGATATAATAAATATAGGTATCAAATATAGACATACTAATTATAATAGATATAGGTATAAAATATAGACATAATTGATATAGGTACAAAATATAGACATAATGGTTATAATAGATATAGGTATGAAATATAGACATAATAGATATAATAGGTATAGTTTTAAAATAAATACATAATAGATATAATAGATACAGGGATAAAATATAGACAAAATGGATATAATAGATATAGGTATAAAATACAGACATAAAAATGTAATAGATATAGGTATTAAATATAGACATAATAGATATAATAGATATAAGTATAAAATATAGGTATAATAGATATACGTATAATATACAGACAAAATAACGATAACAGATATAGGTATAAAATATAGACATAATATATATATTAGATAAAGCTATAAAATATAGACATAATAGATATAATAGATATACCTATAAAATATAGACATAATAGATATAATAGATATAGGTATAAAATATAGACCTAATAGATATAATAATATAGGTATCAAATGTAAATAAAATAGATATAGGTATAAATAATACACATAACAGATATAATAGATATAAGTATAAAATATAGATATAATAGATATAAGTATAAAATGTAGACATTATAGATATAATATAGGTATAAAATATAGACATAATAGATATAATAGATAGAGTTATAAAATATAGACATAATAGATATAATCCATATAAGTATAAAATATAGACATAATAAATATTGTTATAAAAGGCAGACATGATAGATATAATATAGGTCTAAAATATAGACAGGTATAATAGATATAGGTATAAAATATAGACATAATAGATATAATCCATATAGGTATAAAATATAGACATAATAGATATAAGTATAAAATATAGACATAATAGATACAATAAATATAGGTCTAAAATATAGACATAATAAATATAATAGATATAGGTACAAAATATAGACATAATACATATAGGTATAAAATACAGACATAATAGATACAGGTATAAAATATGGATACAATAGTTATAATAGATATAGGTATAAAATATAGACATAATAGCTATTACAGACATAGGTATAAATTATATATATGAGATATAATCGATATAATAGATATTGGCATCAACTACAGATATAATAGATGGAAGAATAAGGTATAAAGTATAGATGTAATACATATGATAGATACAGGTATAAAATATAGATATAATAGATATAGGTATAAAATATAGACATATTAGATATAATAGATATATGTATAAAATATATACAAAATAGATATAATTGTTACAGGTATTAAATATAGACATAATAGATATAGTTATAAAATATAGACATAATAGATATAGGTATAAAATATAGACATATTAGATATAGTAATTATAGGTATAAAATATAGACATAATAGATATAATAGATATAGGGATAAAATACAGACAAAATAGATAAAATAGTTATAGGTATAAAATATAGCCATAATAGATATAGATATAAAATATAGACATAGCAGATTTAATAGATATAGGTATAAAATATAGATATAATAGATATAATAGATAAGGGAATAAAATATAGACATAATAGATAAAACAGACATAGGTATAAAATATAGACATAATAGATGTAGGTATAAAATATAGACAAAATAGATATGGGAATAATATATAGACATAGATATAATAGATATAGGTATAAAATATAAACATAATAGATATAATAGAGATGGATATAAAATATAGACGTAATAGATATAATTGATATAGGTGTAAAATATAGACGTAAGAGATATAGTAGATATTGGTATAAAATATAGACATTACAGATATAATAGATATTGCTATAAAATATAGACATTATAGATATAGGTATAAAATATAGACATAATAGATATAATAGAAATAGGTGTAAAATATAGACATACTAGATATAACAGATGTAGGTATCGAGTATAGACATAATAATTATAAAAGATATAGGTATAAAATATAGATAAAATAGACATAATAAATATAGGTATAATATATAGACATAATAGATATAATAGATATATGAATAAGATATAGACATAATAGATATAATAGATATAGATATAAAATATACACATAATAGATATAATAGACATAGGTATAAAAAATAGGCATAATAGATTTAGGTATAAAATATAGATATGAAGATATAATGGATATACGTATAAAATATACACAGAATAGATATAAAATAGGTGTAACATATAGACATAATAGATACAGATATATAATATAGACATAATATATATAATGTATACAGATGTAAAATATAGACATAATATATAGTTATAAAATATAGACATAATAGATATAATAGATATAGGTGTAAAATATAGATATAATATATAGTTATGAAATATAGACATAATAGTTATAATAGATATAAATATAAAATACATATAAAATACATATAGGTATAATATTTAAACATAATAGATATAATAGATATAGGTATAAAATATAGATATAATAGATATAGGTATAAAATATAGTTATAATAGATGTTGGTATAAAATATAGATATAATAGATATAATAGATATAGATAGAAAATATAGACATAATAGATATAATAGATATAGTTATAAAATATAGACATAATAGATATAAATATAAAATATAGACGTATTAGATATAATAGATGTAGGCATAAAATATAGACATAATAGATATAGATATAGTTATAAAATATAGACATAATTTATATAGGTATAAAATATAGACATAATAGATGTAATAGACATAGGTATAAAATATAGACATAATAGATATAGTAGATATCGGTATAAAATATAGACATAAAAGATATAATAGATAGGGGTATAAATTAGAGATATAATAGATATATGTATAAAATATCGATATAATAGTTATAATAGATATATGTATAAAATATAGATATAATCGATATAGTTATAAACTATAGATATAATAGATATAATACATATATGTATAAAATATAGAGATAATAGATATAATTATAAAATGTAAATATAATAGATATAAGAGATATAGGTGTACAATATAGACGTAATAGATATAGGTATAAAATATAGACATAATAGATATAATAGATACAGGTATAAAATATAGACATTATAGATATTGGTATAAAATATAGACATCATAGACGTAATAGATACTGTTATAAAATATAGACATAATAGATATAATAGATATAGGAATAAAATATAGACATAATAGATATAAGTATAAAATATAGACATAAAAGATATAATAGATATAGTCATAAAATATAGACATAATAGATATAGGTATAAAATATACACATAATAGATGTAATAGATATATGTATCATATGCAGACATAATAGATATAATAGACATACGTATATAGTAAAGACATAATAGATATAATAGATATAGCTGTAAAATACAGACATAATAGATATAATAGATATAGCACTAAAATACAGACATAATTGAAATAGGTATAAAATATACACAAAACAAATATAATAATTATAAGTATAAAATATAGACATAATAGATATAATAGATATATGTGTAAGATATAGACATAATAGATATAATACATGTAGGTATAAAATATAGACATAATAGATATAATAGACAGAGGTATAAGTTATAGGCATAATAGATATAATAGATATAGATATAAAATATAGACATAATAGATATAGGTATAAAATATAGACATAATAGTTATAATACATACAGTTATAAAGTATAGACATAATGGATATAATAGATAAAGATATAAAATAGAGACATAATAGATATAATACATATAGGTATAAAATGTAATCATAATAGATAGAATAGATAGAGGTATAAAATACAGACATAATAGATATAATAGATATACATATAAAATATAGATATAATGGATATAGGTGTGAAATATAGATATAATGGATATAGGTATAAAATATAGACATAATAGATATAATAGATATAGTTATAAAATATAGACATAATAGATATAGGTATAAAATATAGACATAATATATATAGGTATAATATTTAGACATAATAGATATAATAGATATAGGTATAAAATATAGACAGAATGATATAATAGATATACGTATAAAATATACACAGAATAGATATAAATGATATAGGTGCAAAATATAGACATAATAGAAATAGATGTAAAATATAGACATAATATATATAATGGATATAGATATAAAATATAGATATAATAGATATAATAGATATAGGTAAAAAATATAGACAAAATACTTATATGTATAAAATATAGACATAATAGATATAATACACAAATGTATAAATTATAGACATAATAGATATAATAGATATAGGTGTAAAATATAGACATAATAGATATAATAGATATAGGTTTACAATAAAGACATCATCGATATAATAGATATAGGTATAAAATATAGACATAAAACATATAATATGTATAGCTATAAAATATAGACATAGTAGATATAATATATATGGTTATAAAATACAGATATAATAGATATAATAGATATAAGTATAAAATATAGACATAATAGATATATGTATAAAACACAGACAATATAGATATTACAGATATAGTTATAAAATATAGACATAACTGGTATAAAAATATAGGTATGAAATATAGACATAATAGATATAGGTATAAAATATACACATAATAGATGTAATAGTTATATGTATAAGATACAGACATAATAGATATAATACATATACGTATATAGTAAAGACATAATAGATATAATAGATATAGCTGTAAAATACAGACATAATAGATATAATAGATATAGCACTAAAATACAGACATAATTGAAATAGGTATAAAATATACACAAAACAAATATAATAATTATAGGTATAAAATATAGACATAATAGATATAATAGATATATGTGTAAGATATAGACATAAGAGATATAATACATGTAGGTATAAAATATAGACATAATAGATATAATAGACAGAGGTATAAGTTATAGGCATAATAGATATAATAGATATAGATATAAAATATAGACATAATAGATATAGGTATAAAATATAGACATAATAGTTATAATACATACAGTTATAAATTATAGACATAATGGATATAATAGATAAAGATATAAAATAGAGACATAATAGGTATAATACCTATAGGTATAAAATGTAATCATAATAGATAGAATAGATAGAGGTATAAAATACAGACATAATAGATATAATAGATATACATATAAAATATAGATATAATGGATATAGGTGTGAAATATAGATATAATGGATATAGGTATAAAATATAGACATAATAGATATAATAGATATAGTTATAAAATATAGACATAATAGATATAGGTATAAAATATAGACATAATAGATATAGGTATAATATTTAGACATAATAGATATAATAGATATAGGTATAAAATATAGACAGAATGATATAATAGATATACGTATAAAATATACACAGAATAGATATAAATGATATAGGTGCAAAATATAGACATAATAGAAATAGATGTAAAATATAGACATAATATATATAATGGATATAGATATAAAATATAGATATAATAGATATAATAGATATAGGTAAAAAATATAGACAAAATACTTATATGTATAAAATATAGACATAATAGATATAATACACAAATGTATAAATTATAGACATAATAGATATAATAGATATAGGTGTAAAATATAGACATAATAGATATAATAGATATAGGTTTACAATAAAGACATCATCGATATAATAGATATAGGTATAAAATATAGACATAAAACATATAATATGTATAGCTATAAAATATAGACATAGTAGATATAATATATATGGTTATAAAATACAGATATAATAGATATAATAGATATAAGTATAAAATATAGACATAATAGATATATGTATAAAACACAGACAATATAGATATTACAGATATAGTTATAAAATATAGACATAACTGGTATAAAAATATAGGTATGAAATATAGACATAATAGATATAGGAATAAAATATACACATAATAGATGTAATAGTTATATGTATAAGATACAGACATAATAGATATAATACATATACGTATATAGTAAAGACATAATAGATATAATAGATATAGCTGTAAAATACAGACATAATAGATATAATAGATATAGGAATAAAATACAGACATAATTGAAAGAGGTATAAAATATACACAAAATAAATATAATAATTATAGGTATAAAATATAGACATAATAGATATAATAGATATATGTGTAAGATATAGACATAATAGATATAATACATGTAGGTATAAAATATAGACATAATAGATATAATAGACAGAGGTATAAGTTATAGACATAATAGATATAATAGAAATAGATATAAAATATAGACATAATAGATATAGGTATAAAATATAAACATATTAGATATAATAGAAATAGTTATACAATATAAACATAATAGATATAATAGATATAGGTATAAAATATAGACATATTATATATGATAGATATAGGTATAAAATATAGACATAATAGATATAATAGATAGAGTTATGAAATATAGACATAATAGATATATGTTCAAATATAGACTTAATGGTTATAATAGATATAGGTATGAAATATAGACAGAATAGATATATTAGGTATAGGTTTAAAATAAAGACAGAAAAGATATAATAGATATGGTCATAAGATATAGACATAATAGATATAATAGATATAGGTATAAAATATAGACATAAAAGATATAATGTGTATAGGTATAAAATACAGACATAATAGATAT
This sequence comes from Rhinopithecus roxellana, assembly GCF_007565055.1. Taxonomy (NCBI): domain Eukaryota; kingdom Metazoa; phylum Chordata; class Mammalia; order Primates; family Cercopithecidae; genus Rhinopithecus; species Rhinopithecus roxellana. Next base: position 24,200 of record NW_022143865.1, read on the forward strand.
AATAGATATAGGTATAAAATATAGACATAATAGATATAATAGATATAGATATAACATATAGATATCATAGACATCATAGATATAGGTATAAATATATATATAATAGCTATAGATATAAAATACAGATATAATAGATATAATAGATATAGGTATAAAGCATAGACATAATAGATATAATAGATATAGGTATAAAATGTAAATAAAATAAATATAGCTATAAAATATAGACCTAACAGATATAATAGATATACTTATAAAATATAGACATAATAGATATAGGTATAAAATGTAGGCATTATAGATGAAATATAGGTATAAAATATAGACATAATAGATATAATAGATATACGTATAAAATAAAGACATAATAGATGTCGGTATAAAATATAGACATAATAGATATAATAAATATAGTTCTAAAATATAGACATAATAAATATAATAGATATAGGTACAAAATAAAGACATAATAAATATAGGTATAAAAGGTAGACATAATAGATATAATAGGCATAGTTATAAAATATAAACATAATATAGGTATAAAATGTAGACACAATATATATAATAGATATAGGTATAAAATATAGACATAATAGATATAGTTATGAAATATAGACATAATAGATATAATAGACGTAGGTATAAAACATAGATACAATAGATATAATAGATATAGGAATAAAATATAGATATAATAGATATTATACACATAGGTATGAAATATATAAATAATAGATATAATCGATATAATCGATATTGGCATAAAATACAGATATAATAGATAGAATAATATAGGTATAAAGTATAGATGTAATACATATAATAGATACAGGTATAAATTATAGTCATAATAGATATAGATAAAAAATATAGACATAATAGATATAGTTATAAAATATAGACATATTAGTTATAACAATTATAGTTTTAAAATATAGACATAATATATATAATAGATATAGCTATAAAATATACACAAAATAGATATAATAGTTATAGGTATGAAATAAAGACATAATATATATAATATATATAGGTATAAAATACAGACATAAGAGATATAAGAGATATAAGTATAAAATACAGACATAATAGATATACATATAAACTACAGACAAAATAGATATAACAGATATAGGTATAAAATATAGACATCATATATATAATAGATATAGGTATAAAATTAAGACATAATAGATATAACAGATACAGGTATCAAATATAGACATAATAGATATAATAGATATAGGTATAAAATATAGATGAAATAGATATAATAGATATAGGTACAAAATATAGATACAATAGCTATAGGTATAAAATAGAGACATAATAGATATAGGTATAAAATATAGATATAATAGATATAATAGATATAGGTATAAAATATAGACATAAAAATTTAATAGATATAGGTATACAATAGAGACATAATAGATAAAATAGATATAGGTATAAAATATAGACATAATAGATATAGGTATAAAATATAGACAAAATAGATATAGGTATAAAATGTAGACATAGATATAATACATATAGGTATAAAATATAAATATAATAGATATACTAGGGATGGGTATAAAATATAGACGTAATAGATATAATACATATAGGTGTAAAATATAGACATAGTAGATATAATAGATACAGGTATAAAATATAGACAAAATAGATATAGGTATAAAATATAGACATAGTTATAATAGATATACGTATAAAATATAAACATAATAGATGTAATGAAGATGGGTATAATATATAGACGTAATACATATAATAGATATTGGTGCAAAATATAGACATTGTAGATATAAAAGATATAGGTATAAAATATAGACATAATGGATATAATAGATACAGGAATAAAATATAGACATAATAGGTATAGTTATAAAATATAAACATAATATATATAGATATAAAATATAGACACAATATGTATAATAGATGTTGGTGTAAAATATAGACATAATAGATAGAGTTATAAAATATAGACATAATAGAAATAATAAATATAGGTATAAAATAAAGATACAATAGATATAATAGATATACGTATAAAATATAGATTTAATAGTTATTATAGACATAGGTATAAAATATATATATAATAAATATAATCGATATAATAGATATTGGCATAAAATACAGATATAATAGAATAATATAGGGATAAAGTATAGATGTAAGACATATAATATATACAGGTATAAAATATAGATATAACAGATATAGTTATAAAATATAGACATATTAGATATAATAGACATAGCTATAAAATATAGACGATATAGATATAATTGATATAGGTTAAAAAATAGACATTACAGATATAGGTATAAAATATAGACATAATAGATATAATAGATATAGGTATAAAATATAGACATAATAGATATAGGTATTAAATACAGACATAATAGATATAATAGAAATAGGTATAAAATATAGACATAATAGATATAGGTATAAAATATAGACATAATAGATTTAATAGATATAGTTATAAAATAGAAACATAATAGTTATAATAGATATAGGTATACAATATGGACATAATAGATACAATGGATATAGTTATAAAATATAGACATAATAGATATCGGTATAAAATATAGACATGATAGATATAGGTATAAAATATAGACATAGATATAATAGATACAGGTATAAAACATAAACATAATAGATATAATAGAGATGGGTATAAAATATAGACGTAATAGATATAATAGATATAGGTGTAAATTATAGACATAGTAGATATAATAGATATAGGTATAAAATATGGAAATAATAGATAGATATAGTTATAAAATATAGACATAATAGATATAATAGATATATGTATAAGATATAGGCATAATCGATATAATAGATATAGGTATAAAATATATACATAATAGATATAATAAATATAGTTATAAAATATAGACATAATGGATATAATAGATATATGTATAAGATATAGACATCACCGATATAATAGATATAGGTATGAAATATAGACATAATCGATATAATAGATACAGGTATAAAATATAGACATAATTGAAATAGGTATAAAATATCGACAAAATAGATATAAAAGATATAGGTATGAAATATAGACATAATAGATGTAACAAATATAGGTGTAAAATATAGACATAATATATATAATAGATATATGTATAAGATATAGACATAATAGATACAATAGATATGGGTATAAAATATACACATAAAGATATAATAGATATAGGCATAAAATATTGATATAATAAATATAATAGATATAGGTTTAAAATATAGACATAATAGATATAATAGGTTTAGGTATGAAATATAGACATAATAGATATAATAGATATATTTATAATATATAGACATAATAGATACAATAGATATAGGTATGAAATATAGACATAATAGATATAATACATACAGATATAAAATATAGATAAAATAGATATAATAGTTATAGGTGTAAAATATAGACATAAAAGATATAGATATAAAATATATACATAATGGATTTCATAGATATAGGTATAATATATAGACATAATATATATAACAGATATAGGTATAAAATATAGACATAATAGATAAAATAGATATCAGTATAAAATATAGAAAAATAGATATAGGTATAAAATATAGACAAAATAGATATAGGTATAAAATATAGACATATATATAATAGATATAGGTATAAAATATAAACATAATAGATATAATAGAGATGGGTATAAAATATAGACGTAAAAGATATAATATATATAGGTGTAAAATACAGACATAGTAGATATCGTAGATATAGGTATAAAATATAGACATAATGGATATAATAGATATAGGTATAAAATATAGACATAATAGATATAGGTATTAAATATAGACATAATAGATATAATAGAAATAGGTATATAATATAGACATAATAGATATAATAGATACAGGTATCAAATATAGACATAATTATAATAGATATAGGTATAAAATATAGACATAATAGATATAGGCACAAAATATAGACATAATGGTTATAATACATATACGTATGAAATATAGACATAACAGATACAATAGGTAAAGTTTCCAAACAAAGACCTAATAGATATAATAGATATAGTTATAAGATATAGACATAATAGATATATTAGGTAAAGGTATAAAATATAGACATAATAGCTTTAATAGATATAGGTATAAAACATTGATATAATAGATATAATAGATATAGGTATAAAACACAGACTTAGTAGATATAATAGATATTGGTATAAAATATAGACATAATAGATATAATAGATATAGATATTAAATATAGACATAATTAATATAAGAGATATAGTTATAAAATATGGACATAATAGATGTAATTGATATAGGTATAAAATATAGACAGAGTAGATATAATAGATATAGGTATAAAATATAGACATAATAGGAATAATAGATATAGGTATAAAATATAGACAGAGTAAATATAATAGATATAGCTATAAATTATAGACATAACTGGTAAAAATATATAGGTATGAAATATAGACATAATAGATATAGGTAGAAAGTATGCACATAACAGATATAATACATATAAGTATAAGATATAGACATAATAGATATAATAGATATAGGTATAAAATATACATATAATAGATGTAATAGATATAGCCATAAAATACAGACATAATAGATATAATAGATATAGGAATAAAATACAGACATAATTTAAATAGGTATAAAATAAAGACAAAAGTGATACAAAAGATATAGATATAAAATATAGGCATAAGAGATATAATAAATATAGGTATAAAATATAGACATAAGAGATATAATAGATATAGGTATAAGATATAGACATAATAGATATAGGTATAAAATATAGACATAATAGATATAACAGATATAAGCATAAAATATAGACATAATATATATAATAGATATACCTATAAAATATATACATAATAGATATAATAGATATAGGTATAACATATAGACAGAATAGATATAGGTTTAAAATACAGACATAATAGATATTATAGATAGAGGTCTAAATATACACATAATAGATATAATACATGAAGTTATAAAATGTAGACAGAATAGATATAATAGATATAGGGATAAAATATAGACATACAATATATAATACATATAGGTATAATATATAGACATCATCGATATAATAGATATAGGTATAAAATATAGACATAATAGATATAGATAGAAAATATAGATATAATAGATAGAATAGATAGAGGTATAAAATATACACATAATAGATATAGGTATAAAATATATACATAATAGATATAAGAGATATAGTTATAAAATATAGACATAATACTTATAATAGATATAGGTAAAAAATATAGACATTATAGATATAATAGATATATGAATAAAATATAGACATAATAGATATAATAGATATACGTATAAAATATAGACACAATAGATATAATAGATATAGGTATAAAATATAGACGTAAAAGATATAGGTATAAAATATAGACATAATAGATATAATAGATTTAGGTATAAAATATAGACATAATAGATATAATATATATAGGTATAAAATATAGACATAATAGATATAATAGAAATAGGTATAAAATACAGACATAGTAGATATAATAGATATTGGTATAAAATATAGACATAATAGATATAATAGATATAGGTATAAAATATAGACATAATAGATATAGGTATAAAATATAGACATAATAGATATAATAGATATAGTTGTAAAATATAGACATAATAGTTATAATAGATATAGGTATAAAATATAGACATAATAGATATAGGTATAAAATACAGACATAATAGATATAATAGATATAGCTATAAAATATAGACATAATACTTATAATAGATATAGGTATAAAATATAGACATAATAGATATAGGTATAAAATATAGACATAATAGGTATAATAGATATACGTATCAAATGTAGACATAACAGATATAATAGATATAGGTATAAAATATAGACATAATAGATATAATACATATACGTATAAAATATAGACACAATAGATAAAATAGATATAGGTATAAAATATAGACGTAATAGATATAGGTATAAAATATAGACATAATAGATAGAATAGATAGAGGTATAAAATATAGACATAATAGATATAATAGATATAGGTATAAAACAAAGACATAATGAATATAATAGATATAGGTATCAAATATAGACATAATAGATATACTAGATCGAGGTATAAAATATAGACATAATAGATATAGGTATAAAATATAGACATAAGGGATATAATAGATATAGTTATAAAATGTAGGCATAAGGCCGGGCGCGGTGGCTCAAGCCTGTATTCCCAGCACTTTGGGAGGCCGAAACGGGCGGATCACGATGTCAGGAGATCGAGACCCTCCTGGCTAACTCGGTGAAACCTCGTCTTTACAAAAAATATAAAAAAATAGCCGGGCGAGGTGGCAGGCGCCTGTAGTCCCAGCTACTCGTGAGGCTGAGGCAGGAGAATGGCTTAAACCCGGGAGGCGGAGCTTGCAATGAGCTGAGATCCGGCCACTGCACTCCAGCCTGGGCGACAGAGCGAGACTCTATCTCAAAAAATAAAAAATAAAAACATAAAATAAAATATAGGCATAAGAGTTACAATAGATATAGGTATAAAATATAGAAAAAATAGATATAGGCATGAACTATAGACATAATAGATATAATAGATATTGGTATAAAATATAGACATAATAGATATAATAGATATACGTATAAAATATAGACACAATAGATATAATAGATATAGGTATAAAATATAGACGTAATAGATATAGGTATAAAATACAGACATAATAGATATAATAGATATAGGTATGAAATATAGACATAATAGATATAATAGAAATAGGTATAAAATACAGACATAGTAGATATAATAGATATTGGAATAATATATAGACATAATAGATATAATAGATATAGGTATAAAATACAGACATAATAGATATAGGTATAAAATATAGACATAATAGATATAATAGATATAGTTATAAAATATAGACATAATAGTTATAATAGATATAGGTATAAAATATAGACATAATAGATATAGGTATAAAATATAGACATAATAGATATAATAGAAATAGTTATAAAACATAGACATAATAGTTATAATAGATATAGGTATAAAATATAGACATAATAGATATAGGTATAAAATACAGACATAATAGATATAATAGATATACGTATAAAATGTAGACATAACAGATATAATAGATATAGGTATAAAATATAGACATAATAGATATAATAGATATACGTATAAAATATAGACACAATAGATATAATAGATATAGGTATAAAATATAGACGTAATAGATATAGGTATAAAATATAGACATAATAGATAGAATAGATAGAGGTATAAAATATAGACATAATAGATATAATAGATATAGGTATAAAACAAAGACATAATAGATATAATAGATATAGGTATCAAATATAGACATAATAATTATAACAGACGTAGGTATAAAATATAGATATAATAGAAATAATACATATAGGTATAAAATACAGACATAATAGGTATAGGTATCAAATATAGACATAATAGATATAATAGATATAGGTATACAATACAGATATAATGGATATCACAGATATAGGTACAAAATATACACATAATAGATATAGTAGATATAGGTATAAAATATAGACATAATAGATATAGATATAAAATATAGACATCAGAGGTATAATAGATATAGGTATAAAATATAGACATAATAGATATAATCGATATAGGTATAAAATACAGACATAAGAGATATAGGTAGAAACTATAAACATAATAGATATAATAGATATAGGTGAAAAATATAGACATAAGAGATATAATAGTTATAGGTATAAAATATAGACATAATAAATATAATCGATACAGGTATAAAATACAGACATAATAGATATAGTTATAAAGTATAGACATAATAGATATAATAGATATCGGTATAAATTATAGACATAATACATACAAAAGACATAGGTATAAAATATAGACATAATAGATATAATAGATATAGGTATAAAATATAGACTTAATAGATACGGGTATGAAATATACACATAATATATATAATAGATATAGGTAAAACATATAGTAATAATAGATAAAATAGATGGAGGTATAAAATATATACAAAATAGATAAAATAGATATAGGTATAAAATATAGACATAATAGATATAATAGATATGGGTATAAAATATAGATATAACAGATATAGTTATAAAATATACACATAATATATATGATAGATATAGGTAAAATATAGACATAATAGATATATGTATAAAGTATAATCATAATAGATATCATAAATATAGTTATAAAATATAGACATAATACACATGATAGAGGTATAAACTATAGACATAAAAGATATAATAGATAGAGGTGTAAAATATAGACATAATAGATATAAGAGATAGAGGTATAAAATATAGACATGATAGATATAATAGATATAGGTGTAAAATATAGACATAATAGATATAATAGATACAGGTATAAAACATAGACATAATAGATATGGTAGATATAGGTATAAAATATAGACAAAATAGATACGTTAGATATAGGTATCAAATATAGACATAACCGATATAGGTATCAAATATAGACATAATAGATATAATAGATATAAGTATAATATACAGATATAATAGATAAAATAGATAGAGGTATAAATATAGATATAATAGAAATAGGTATAAAATATAGATATAATGGATATAATAGATATAGGTATAAAATATGGACATCATTGATATAATAGATAGAGATATAAAATATAGACAAAATAGATATAATAGAGATATAAAATATAGACATCATAGATATAATACATAGAGGTATAAAATATAGACATAATAGATATAATTGATAGAGGTATAAATTATAGACATAATAGATATAATAGATAGAGTTATAAAATGTAGACATAATAGGTATAATAGATATGGGTATAATATGTAGAGCTAACAGGCTTATACAGGTATAAAATATAGACATAATAGATATAACAGATATAAGTATAAAATATACACAGCATAGATATAATAAATATAGGTATAAAATATAGACATAAAAGATATGATAGATATAGGTGTAAGATATAGACATTATAGATATAATAGACATAGGTATAAAATATTGATAGAATAGATATAATAGATATAGGATTAAAATAGAGACACAATAGATATAATAGACATAGGTATAAAATATCGAAAGAATATATATAATAGATATATTTATAAATTATGCACATAATAGATATAATAGATAGAGGTATAAAATATAGACATTATAGATATAATAGAGGTAAAAAATATAGACATAATAGATACAATAGATAGAGGTATAAAATATAGACATAATGGATATAATACATATAATAGATAGAGCTATAAAATATAGGCTTAATAAATATAAGAGATATAATAGATAGAGGTATAAAATATAGACATAATAGATATAGTAGATATTGAAAAAATATATAGACATTATCGATATAATAGAGGTAAAAAATATAGACATCATAGATATAATAGATAGAGGTATGTAGTATAGACGTTATAATTACAATAGATGTAAAAAATATAGACATAATAGATATAATAGAGGTATAAAATATAGACATAACAGATATAATAGATAGAGGGTTAAAATATAAACATAATAGTTATAATAGATGGAGATATAAAATATAGACATAGTAGATTAGTAGATATAATTCATATAGGTATTAAATATAGACATAAAAATACAGTAGATATGGTAATTAAATAGAGACATAATATATATAATATATAAAGATATAAAATATAGACATAACCGATATAATGGATATACGTATAGAATATAGACATAATAGATATAATATATATAGATATAATATATAGACATAATAGATATAATAGATATACGTATGAAATATAGACATAATAGATATAGGTATAAAATATAGACAAAAGAGGTATAATAGATAAAGGTATAAAATATAGACATAATAGATATAATAGATATGGGGTAAAATATAGACATAATGGATATAATAGATATAGGTATAAAATATAGACATAATAGATGTAATAGATTTAGGTATTAAATATAGACATAATAGATATAATAGATTTACGTACAAAATATAGACATAATATATATAATAGATATAGGTATACAAGGTAGTCATAATAGATATAATAGACATAGGTATAAAATATGGATATAATAGATAAAATTATAAAATATAAATATAATAGTTATAATAGATATAGTATAAAATATAGATATATATAGGTATAAAATATAGTTATAATAGATATAGGTATAAAATATAGATATAAAAGATATAGTTATAAAATATAGACATAATAGATATAATAGATATAGGTATAATATATACACATAATAGATATTAGAGATATAGTTATAAAATATAGACATAATAGTTATAATAGATGTAGGTGTAAAATAAAGACAAAATAGATATGGGTATAAAATACAGACATAATAGGTATAGGTATAAAATATAGACATAATAGATATACCTATGAAATATAGACATAACAGTTATAATAGATATAGGTATAAAATATAGACATAATAGATATAGTAGATATAGGTATAAAATATAGCCATAATAGATATAATAGATATAGCTATAAAATATAGACATAATAGATATAGGTATAAAATATAGACAAAAGAGATGTAATAGACATAGGTATAAAATATAGACATAGTAGATATAATAGATATCGGTATAAAATATACACATAAAAGATATAATAGATAGGGGTATAAAATATAGATATAATAGATATAGGTATGAAATATCGATATAAAAGATATAATAGATATACGTATAAAATATAGATATAACAGATATATGTATAAAATATAGATATGATAGATATACGTATAAAATATAGATATAATAAATATAATTATAAAATATAAATATAATAGATACAATAAAGATATAAAACATAGATATAAGAGATATAATAGTTATAGGTATAAAATATAGACATAATAGATAAAATAGATACAGGTATGAAATACAGACATAATAGATATTATAGATATAGGTATAAAATATAGACAAAATAGATGTCATAGACATAGGTATAAAATATAGACATACAGGTATAATATATAGATATAATAAATATATTAGATATACATATAAAAAATAGATATAATAGATACAGGTATAAAATATAGACAGTAGATATAATAGATATAGGTATAAAATATAGATATAATATATATAGGTATAAAATATAGTTATAATAGATATAGGTAAAGATTATAGATATAATAGATATAATAGATATAGGTTTAAAATAAAAACATAGAAGATATAATAGATATAGGTATAATCTATAGATATAATAGATATAATGGATATAGGTATCAAATATAGATATAATAGATATAGGTATAAATATAGACATAATAGATATAATAGATAACGATATAAAATATAGACATAATAGATATAATGGATATTGGTATAAAATGTAGACATAATAGATATAGGTATATATTATAGACATAATATATATAACAGATATAGGTATAAAATATAGACATAATGCATACAATAGATATAGGTATAAAATATAAACATAATTGATATAATAGTTATAGGTATAAAATATAGACAATAGATATAACAAATATAGGTATAAAATAGAGACATAATAGATTTTATAGATACAGGTATAAAACATAGACTTAATGGATATAATACACATAGGTATAGAATATAGACATAATAGATATAATAGATATAGGTACAAAACATAGACATAATAGATATAATAGATAAAGGTATAAAATATAGCTATAATAGATATAATAGATATACGTATAAAATATACATATAATTGATATAGTCATAAAATATAGATATAATAGATATAATAGATATAGGTGTAAAATAGAGATATAATAGAAATAATTATAAAATATAAATCTATTTGATATAATAGATATAGGTATTAAATACAGATATAAGTAATATAGGTATAAAATATAGTTATAATAGATATAGGTATTAAATATAGACATAATAGATATAATAGATATAGGTATAAAATACAGACAATAGATATAATAGATATAGGTAAAAAATATAGACATAATTGATATAGGTATAAAATATAGACATAATAGATATAGTAGATATAGGTATAAAATACAGATATAATAGATATAGGTATGAAATATAGACATAATAGATAAAATAGATATAGGTATAAAATATAGACATGATAGATATAGGTATAAAATATAGGCATAAAACATAAAATAGATATAGGTATTAAATATAGACATAATAGATATAGGTATAAAATATAGACATAATAGATATAGGTATCAAATATAGACATAATTGATATAGGTATAAAATATAGACATAATAGATATAATAAATATAGGTATAAAATATAGAGTTAATAGATATAGGTATACAGTATAGACATAATAGATTTAACATATATTGGTACAAAATATAGACATAATACACATAATAGATATAGATATAAAATATAGACATAATATATATAATAGATATAGGTATAAAATATAGGCATAATAGATATAATAGAGGTATAAAATATAGACATAATAGGTATAATTGATAGAGTTATAAAATATAGACATAATAGATATAATGGATAGAGGGATAAAATATAGACATGATAGATATAATAGATATAGGTATAAAATACAGACATAATAGATATAATAGATATAGGTATAAAATATAGAGATAATAGATACATTAGATTTAGGTATAAAATGTAGACGTAATAGATATAGGTATAAAATATAGACATAATAGATATAATAGATGTAGGTATGAATTAGAGACATAATAGATATAATAGATATGGGTATAAAATAGACACATAACAGATATAATAAATATACGTAAAAAATAAAGACATAATAGATATAATAAATATAGATATAAAATATAGGCAAAAAAGATATAGGTACACAATATAGACATAATATATATAATAGATTTAGGTATAAAATATACAATAATAGATACAATTGATACAGGTATAAAATATAGACATAATAGACCTAATTTATATAGGTATAAAATATAGAAAAAAAAGATATAATAGATACAGGTATAAAATATAGACATAAGAGATATAATTGATATAGGTATAAAACATAGACATAACAGATATAATATATATGGGTATAAAATATAGACATAATACATATGATAAATATAGGTATAAAATATAGACATATTAGTTATAATAGATATAGGGATAAAATATAGACATAATAGATACAGGTATAAAATATAGACATAATAGATGTAGGTATGAAATATAGACATAATTGATATAGCTATAAAATATAGACATAATAGATATAATAAATATAGGCATAAAATATAGAGTTAATATATATAGGTATACAATATAGACATAATAGATGAAACATATATAGGTATAAAATATAGCCATAGACATAATAGATATAGATATAAAATATAGACATAATCGATATAATAGATACAGGTATAAAATATAGGCATAATAGATATAATTGATAGAGTTATAAAATATAGACATAATAGATATAATAGATAGAGGGATAAAATATAGACATAATAGATATAATAGATATAGGTATAAAATACAGACATAATCGATATAATAGATATAGGTATAAAATATAGAGATAATAGATATATTAGATTTAGGTATAAAATTTAGACGTAATAGATATAGGTATAAAATATAGACATAATAGATATAACAGATGTAGGTATGAAATAGAGACATAATAGATATAATAGATATAGGTATAAAATAGACACATAACAGATATAATAAATATACGTATAAAATAAAGACATAATAGACATAATAAATATAGATATAAAATATAGACAAAATAGATATCGGTACACAATATAGACATAATATATATAATATATTTAGGTATAAAATACAGAATAATAGATATAATTGATACAGGTATAAAATATAGACATAATAGACATAATAGATATAGGTATAAAATATAGACATAAAAGATATAATAGACACAGGTATAAAATATAGACATGAGATATAATTGATATAGGTATAACACATAGACATAATAGATATAATATATATGGGTATAAAATATAGACATAATACATATGATAAATATAGGTATAAAATATAGACATAATAGTTATAATAGATATAGGTATAAAATATAGACATAATAGATACAGTTATAAAATATAGACATAGTAGATATAGATATAAAATATAAACATAATAGATATAATAGATATTGGTATAAAATATAGACATAATAGATATAATATAGGTATAAAATATAGACATAATACATATAATAGATACAGGTATAAAATATAGATATAATAGATAGAAGAATAAAATATAGACATAATAGATTTACGTATAAAAAATAGAAATAACAGATACAGGTATAAAATATAGACAATAGATATAATAGATATAGGTGTAAAATATAGATATAATAGATATAGGTATGAAATATAGACATAATAGTTATAATAGATATAGGTATGAAATAGAGACATAATAGATATTATAGATATAGGTATAAATATATATATAATAGATATAATAGATATAATAGATATAATAGATACAGGTATAAAATATAGACATAATAGCTATAACAGATATAGTAATAAAATAGAGACATAATAGTTATAATAGATATAGGTATAAAATATACACATAATAGATATAGGTAGAATATTTAGACATAATAGATACAATAGATATAGGTATAAAATATAGACATAATCGATATAATAGATATAGGAATAAAACATAGACATAATAGATATAATAGATACAGGTATAAAATATATACATAATAGATATAATAGATATAGGTATAAAATACAGATATAATAGACATAGGTATTATATATAGACTTAATACTTATGATATAGTTATAAAATATAGACATAATAGATATAATTGATATAGGAATAAAATATAGACGTAATAGATATAATAGATAATGATATAAAATATCGACATAATAGATATAATAGATATTGGTATAAAATACAGACATAATAGATATAGGTGTAAAATATAGACATAATAGATATAATAGATATATGTATAAAATAGAGACATAATAGATATAATAGATATAGGTAAAAATATAGACATAATAGATATAGGTACAAAATATAGATATAATGGATATAATAGATATACGTATAAAATATTGACATAATAGATACAACAGATATAGGTATAAAATATATACATAATACATATAGGTATGAAATATAGACATAATAGATATAATAGATATAGGTAAGAAATACAGACATAATAGATATTATAGACATAGGTATAAAATATAGAAAATTAGACGTAAAGACATAGGTACAAAATATAGACAGAATTGATATAATAGATATAGGAATAAAATACAGACATAACTGAAATAGGTATAAAATATAGACATAATAGATATAATAGATATAGGTATATAATAGAGACATAATATATGTAGTAGACACAGGTAGAAAATATAGACATAATTGAAATAGGTATAAAATATAAACATAATAGATATAATGAATATAGGTATAAAATATAGATATAATAGATATAGGTATAAAATATAGACATAATAGATATAATAGATATATGTATAAGATATATACATAATAGATACAACAGATATAGGTATTAAATACAGACATAATAGATATAAGAGATGTAGATATAAAATATAGACATATGAGATATAGGTAAAATATAGACATAATAGATATAACAGATATAGGTACAAAATATAGACATAATAGATATAACAGATATAGGTATAAAATATAGATATAATAGCTATAGGCAAAAAATACAGATATAGTAGATATAATAGATATAGGTATAACATATAGACATAATAGACATAATGGATATACGTATAAGACATAGACATAATAGATATAGGTGTAATAGTACACATTATAGATATAATATAGGTATAAAATATAGACATAATAGATGCAATAGATATGGTGTAAAATATAGACATATTAGATATAGGCATAAAATATACACATAATAGATATAATAGATATATGTATAAGATGTAGACATAATCGATATAATAGATATAGGTATAAAACATAGACATAATAGATATAATAGACATAGGAATAAAATATAGACATAATTGAAATAGGTATAAAATATAGACAAAAGAGATATAAAATATATAGGTATAAAATACAGACATAATAGATATAATAAATGTTGGTATAAAAAATAGACATAATAAATATAGGTATAAAATATAGACATAATAGATAAAATAGATATAGCTATAAAATATAGACATAATATATAAAATAGATATAGGAATAAAATATAGACATAATTGAAATAGGTATAAAATAAAGAAAAAATAGATATAATAGATATAGATATAAAACATAGATATAATTGAAATAGGTATAAAATATACACATAATAGATATAATAGGCATAGGTATGAAATATAGACATAGTAGATACAATAGATATAGGTATAAGATATAGACATAGTCGATATCGGTATAAAATATAGACATAATAGATGTAAGAGATATAGGTATAAAATATAGACATAATTGATAAAATAGATATAGGTATAAAATATAAACATAACAGATATACGTATAAAATATAGACATCATAGATATAATAGATATAGGTATAAAATATAGACATTGGATATAATAGATATAGGTATAAAATATAGACAGAGTAGATATAATAGATATAGGTATAACATATAGACATAATGGATATGATAGATATATGTATAAAATATGGACATAATAGATATAATAGATATAGGTATGAAATATAGACGTAATAGATATAGGTATTAAATATAGACATAATAGATATAATAGAAATAGGTATAAAATATAGACATAATAGATATAATAGATATAGGTATCAAATATAGACATAATAATTAAAATAGATATAGGTATAAAATATAGACATAATAGATATAGGTACAAAATATAGACATAATGGTTATAATAGATATACGTATGAAATATAGACATAATAGATATAATAGGAATAGGATTTAAATAAAGACATAATAGATATAATAGATATAGGTATAAGATATAGACATAATAGATATAATAGATATAGGTATAAAATATAGACGAAATAGCTATAATAAATATAGGTATAAAATATAGACATAATAGGTATAGGTACAAAATATAGATATAATGGATATAATAGATACATGTATAAAATATAGACATAATAGATATAGGTATAAAATATAGCCATAATACATATAATATACATGGTTTCAAATATAGACATAATAGTTATAGTAGATATAGGTATAAAATATAGATATAATAGATATGGATATAAAAAATAGATAAATAGATATAGGTATAAAATATGGACGTAATCGATATCACAGATAAAGTTATAAAATATAGACATAATAGATATAATAGATAAAGGTATAAAATATAGATATAGTAGATCAAGTTTCAAAATACAGATTAAATAGATATCATAGATATAGGTATAAAATACAGATATTATCGATAGAGTTATGTAAATAAATATCACAAATATAATAGACATAGGTATAAAACACAGACAAAATAGATACAGTATAAAATATAGATATAATGGATATAATAGATACATGTATAAAATATAGATATAATGGATATATAGATATAGGTATAAAATATAGACATAATAGATATAATAGATATAGGCCTAAAATATAGTCATAATAGATATAATAGATACAGGAATAAAATAGAGACATGAAAGGTATAATAGATATTGGTAAAAAATATAAACATAATAGATATAGGTATAAAATATAGACATAATAGATACAATAGATATAGGTATAAAATATAGACATTAAGGATATAATAGATATATGTATGAAATATAGACATAATAGATATAATATATAGAGGTATAAAATATATACATAAAGGATATAATAGATATATGTATGAAATATAGACATAATAGATATAATAGATAGAGGTATAAAATATAAACATAATAGATATAATAGATATACGTGTAAAATGTAGGCATAATAGATATAATAGATATAGGTATGAAATATAGACATAATAGATATAATAGATATAGGTATTAAAAAGAGACATAATAGGTATAGGTATAAAATAGAGACATAATAGATATAATAGATATAGGTATAAAACATAGACATAATGGATATAATAGAGGTATAAAATATAGACAATAGATAGATATAGATATAAAATGTAGACATAATAGAAATAATAGATATAGTTATAAAATATAGACATACTACATATAATAGATATAGTTTTAAAAAAGAGACATAATAGGTATAGTTATAAAATATAGACATAATTGATATAATAAATATAGGTATAAAACATAGATATAATAGATACAGTAATAAAATAGAGATATAATAGGTATAATAGATAAAGGTATAAAATATAAATATAATAGATATAGGCATGAAATACAGATATATAGATATAATTGATATAGGTATAAAATGTAGATATAATACATATAATTATAAATTAGAAATATAATAGATATAATAGATATAGTTCTAAAAAATAGGTGTAATAGATATAGGTACAAAATATAGATATAACAGATATAATGGATATAGGTTTAAAATATAGCCTTAATAGATACAATAGATATAGGAAGAAAATATAGATATAATAGATATAATAGATATAGTTATGAAATACGGGCATAAAAGATATAGTTATAAAATAGAGACATAATGGATATAATAGATATAGGTATAAAATTTAGACATAATGGATATAATAGATATAGGTATAAAATATTGACATAATAGATATAATAGATATAGCTATAAAATATATACATAATAGATATAGATATAAAATATAGACATAATCGATATAATAGATATAGGTATAAAATAGAGACATAGTAGATATAATAGATACAGGTATAAAATATAGACATAATAGACATAGGTATAAAATATAGACATAATAGACATAATAGATATAAATGTAAAATACAGACATAATAGATACAATAGATAGAGGTTTAAAATATAGGCATAATAGATATGAGAGTTATAGGTATAATATATAGACATCATTGATATAATAGATACAGGTATAAAATATAGACATAAAAGATATAGGTATAAAATATAGATATAATAGATATAATCGATATAGTTATAAAACATAGACATAATACATATAATACATATAGGTGTAAAATATAAACATAATAGATGTAGGTATAATATATAGACATAGATAAAATAGATAGAGTTATAAAATATGGACATATAGATCTAATTGATATAGGTTTAAAATACCGACATAAAAGATACAATATATATAGATATAAAATATAGACATAATTGATATCGGTATAAAATATAGACATAATAGATATAATAGATATAGGTATAAAATATTGACAAAATACATATAATAGATGTAGGTATAAAATATAGACATAATAGATATAATAGATGTAGGTATAAAATATAGACATAACAGATATAATAGATACAGGTATAAAATATAGACTTAATAGATAGTTATAGACATAACTGATATAGTAGATATTGCTTTAAAATATAGTCATAATAGATATAAGTATAAAATACAGACATAATAGATATAATAGATATAGGTATAAAATACAGACGTAATAGATAAAATAGATATAGACATAATAGATATAATAGATATAAGTGAAAAATATAGATATAATAGATATAGGTATAAAATATAGATATAATGGATATAATATAGGTATAAAAAATAGACATAATAGATATAGATAAAGGTATAAAATATAGACATAATAGAGAAAATAGATATAGGAATTAAATATATATAAAATAGATATAAGTTTAAAATATACACATAATAGATACAATAGATATAGGTATGAAATATAGATATAATAAATATAGGTAAAAAATATAGATATAATAGATATAGCTATAAAATATAGACAATAGATATAATACTATAGGTATAAAATACAGACATAATAGATATAATAAATATAGGTAAAAAATATAGATATAATATATATAATTGATATAGGAATAAAATACAGAAATAATAGATATAATAAATATAGGTATAAAAACAGATATAATCGATACAATTATAAAATATAGATATAATAGGTATAATAGATAAAGGTATAAAATATAAATATAACAGATATAGGTATGAAATATAGATATAACATATATAATAGATATAGATATAAAATATAGACATAATAGATATAGATATAAATTAGAAATAAAATAGATATGATAGATATAGGTATAAAAAATAGGTGTAATAGATATAGGTATAAAATATAGATACAATAGATATAATGTATTTAGGTATAATATATAGCCATAATATATATAATAGATATAGGAAAAAAATATAGACATAAAAGATATAATAGATATAGTTATAAAATATGGACATAATAGATATACGTAGAAAATAGAGATATAATAGATATAATAGATATGGGTATAAAACATATACATAATGCATATAATAGATATAGATATAAAATATTGACATTATATATAATAGATATAGGTATAAAATATCGACATAATATATATAATAGATGTAGGTATAAAATATAGACACAATACATATAATAGATGTAGGTATAAAATATAGACATAACAGATATAAAAGATATAGGTAAATAATATAGACATAATAGATACAATAGATATAGACATAACTGATATAATAGATATTGCATTAAAATATAGCCATAATAGATATAGGTATAAAATACAGTCATAATAGATATAATAGATATAGGTATAAAATATAGACATAATAGATATAATAGAGGTATAAAATATAGTCCATACATATAAAAGACATAGGTATGAAATACAGACATAATAGGTATAATAGATATAGGTATAAAATATAGACATAATAGATATAATAGTTATAGGTGTAAAATATAGACATAATAGATATAATAGATATAGGTATAAAATATAGACAATATAATAGATAGAGTTTTAAAATATAGACATAATACATATAAAAGATATAGGTATAAAATATAGACTTAATAGGTATAATAGATACAGGTATAGAATATCGACCATAATAGTTAAAGAGTTTGGTATAAAATTATAGATATAATAGATACAGGTATAATATATATATAATAGATAAAATAGATATAGGTATAAAATATAGGTATAATAGATACAGGTATAGAATATAGTTTTAATAGATATAATATATATAGGTATTAAATAGAGATATAATATATATAGGTAAAAAATATAGATATATAATATAGGTATAAAATATAGATATAATAGATATAAAATATAAATATGATAGATATAATAGATATAGGTAAAATATAGATGTAATAGATATAGGTATATAATATAGTTATAATAGATATAATAGATATAGGTATAAAATATAGATGTAATAGATACAGGTATAAAATATAGACATTGTAGATATAATAGATATAGGTATAAAATATAGATGTAATAGATATAGGTATATAATATAGTTATAATAGATATAAAAGATATAGGTATAAAATATAGATATAATAGATACAGGTATAAAATATAGACATTGTAGATATAATAGATATAGGTATAAAATAGAGACATAACCGATATAATAGATATGGGTATAAATATAGACATAATAGATATAGATATGGGCATGAAATATAGACATAATAGGTATAATAGTTATAGGTATTAAATATAGACATAATAGATATAATAGATGTAGTTATAAAATACATACATAATTGATATAATAGATATAGGTATAAAATATAGACATCATAGATATATAGATATAGGTATAAAATATAGACATAGTTGATATAATCGATATATACATAATAGATATAATAGATATAGGTATGAAATATAGACATAATAGATGTAATAGATTTACTTATAAAATATAGACATAATGGATATAACAGATATAGGTCTGAAATATATACATAATAGCTATAGCTATAAAATATAGACATAATAGATATAATAGACAGAGGTATAAAATAAAGACATAATAGATATAATATATATAGTTATAAAATATAGCAATACTAGAAATAATAGATATTGGTATAAAATTTAGATATAATAGATATAGGTATAAAATATAGACATAATAGATGTAATAGAGGTTTATAATATAGACATGATTGATATAATAGATATAGGTATAAAATATAGACATAAAGGTTATAATAGATATAGGTATAAAATATATACATAAAAGACTAATAGATATAGGTAAAAAATGTAGACATAATAGATATAGGTATAAAATATAGACGTGATAGATATTATAGATATAGCTTTAAAATAGGTATAAAATATACATAGGTATAAAATATACACATAATAGGTATAATAAATATAGTTATAAAATATAGACATAATAGACATAATACAGGTTTAAAATACAGACATAATAGATATAATATATAGAGGTATAAAATATAGACATAATAGATATAATAGAGAGAGGTATAAAACACAGACAGAATAGATATAATAGAGAGAGGTATAAAACAGATATAATAGATATAATAGATATAGGTATGTAATATAGATATAAGAGATACAATAGATAGAGGTATAAAATATAGACATAAGGGATATAATAGAGGTATAAAATATAGACAATACGTATAAAAGATATAGGTATAAAATATAGACATAATAGATATAATAGATATAAGTAGAAAATATAGACATAATAGGTATTGTTATAAAATATAGCTATAATAAATATAACAGATACGGGTATAAAATATAGATATAATAGATAAAATAGATATACGTTTAAAATATAGAGAGATATAATAGACAGAGGTATAAAACATAGATATAATACATAAAATAGATAGAGGTATAAATTATAGATATAAGAGATTCAATAGATAGAGGTATGAAATATAGACATAAGAGATATAATAGAGGTGTAAAATATAGACCTAAGAGATATCATAGATAGAGGTATAAAATATAGATATAATATATACAATAGAAATAGGTATAAAATATAGACAAAATAGATATAGGTCTAAAATATAGACATAATAGATATCATAGATATAGGTATAAAATAGAGACATAATAGGTATAATAGATATAGGTAAAAAATATAAACATAATAGATATAGGTATAAAATATAGACATAATGGATACAAAAATATAGGTATAAAATATAGACATAAAGGATATAATATATATAGGTATGAAATATAGACATAATAGATATATTAGATAGAGGTATAAAATATAGACATAATAGATATAATAGATATAGGTGTAAAATGTAGACATAATAGATATAATAGATATATGTATAAAATATAGACATAATAGATATAATAGATATAGGTATAAAAAAGAGACATAATAGGTATAGGTATAAAATAGAGACATAATAGATATAATAGATATAGGTATAAAACATAGACATAATGGATATAATAGAGGTATAAAATATAGACATAATAGATATAATAGATATAGATATAAAATGTAGACATAATAGATATAATAGATATAGGTATAAAATATAGACATATTAGATATAATAGATATAGGTATAAAAAAGAGACATAATAGGTATAGGTATAAAATACAGACATAATAGATATAATAAATATAGTTATAAAATATAGATATAATAGATACACTATTTAAATATAGATATAATAGGTATAATAGATGAAGGTATAAAATATAAATATAATAGATATAGGTATGAAATATAGATATAATAGATATAATAGATATAGGTATAAAATGTAGATATTTTATATCTGGGTTCCCTATACTGTTCCATTGATCTATGCATCTCTTTTTATGTCAGGACCGTGCTGCTTTGGTCACAATAGCTATTTAGTACAATTTGAAGTCAGGTAATGTGATTCTTCCAGTTTTGTTCTTTGTGTGTAGGATGCCTTTGGCATTTCTGGGTCTCTTGTGGCTTCGTATAAATGTTAAGGTTTTTTTTTTCTTTTAACATTTCTGTGAAGAATGTCATTGGTATTTTGACAGAGATTGCATTGAATCTGTAAATTGCTTTGGGTGTATGGACATTTTAACAATTTGATTCTTCCAATCCATAAAAAGGGGCTATCTCCCCATTTTTTGTGTGTCCCCTTCTATTTGTTTTTCAATATTCTATAGTTTTCACTGTAGAGGTACTTCACTTCTTTGGTTAATTTCTAGGTATTTTATTTTATTTGCAGCTATTGTCAATGAAATTACTTTCTTGATTTCTTTTTCAGATTATTTGCTGTTGGCATATAGAAATGTCATGGAATTTTATAACTTTTTTATCATGCAACTTTACTGAATTTGTTTATCACCCCTCACAGTTTTTTTGTGGAGTCTTTAGGTTTTTCCAACTACAAAATCATATCATCTGCAAACAAGGATAATTTGATTTCTGCATTGTTCATTTGGATGCCCTTTATTTTTTTCTCTTGTCTGATTGCTCTAGCTAGGACTTCCAGTATTGTGTTGAAACAGTGGTAAAAGTGGGTATCCTTGTTATAGTCAAGGTCTTAGAGGAATGGCTTTCAGTTTTTCCCAATCTGTATGATACTAGCTATGGGTCTGTTGTAGATGGTGTTTATTATCTTGAGGTATGTTCTTTTTGTACTCAGTTTATTGAATATTTTAATCATAAAGGGATGTTGAATTTTATCAACTTCTCATCATCAATTGAAATAATCATACAGTTGTTGTCCTTCATTCTGTTGATATATCACATTGATTGACTTGTATATGTTGCATTATCCTTTCATGCCAGGAATAAATCTCACTTGGTCATGATGAATTATTGTTTTAATGTATTATTGAATTAGGATCTTTATAATGTATTGTTAGTTTGTTTATTTGAAACTTTTATACTTTTTTATGTAGGTGCTTATAGCTATGAACTTTTCTCTAAGTACTGCTTTTGCAGTATCCCATACATTTTGTTATGTTGTGTTTCCATGATTTGTTTCAATAAATTTTTTAAATTTCCCTCTTATTTCTTCATTGATCCACTGGTCATTCAGAAGCATATTATTTAATTTCCATGTCATTGCATAGTTGTCAAATTCTTGTTGTTTATTTCTAGTCTTATTCCATTGTGGTAAGAAAAGATACTTGATGTTATTTTATTTTTTTGAATTTTTAAAGATATGTTTTATGGCTGAATGTATGGTCTATCCTTGAGAATGATTCATGTTCTAAAGAGAAGAACGTGTATTCTACAGCCATTGGATGAAGTATTCTGTATATATCAATTAGATCCACTTGGTCTATACTCAGATAAATATCAATGTTTCTTTGTTGATTTTCTGTCTGGATGATCTGTCTAATGCTAAAATTGGGGTATTGAAGTTCTTTATTATCGTACTGGGGTCTATCTCTCTCTTTATCTCTAATAATATTTGCTTTATGTATCTGAGTGATCCAATGTTGGGTACATATATATTTTCAATTGTTATATCTACTTGGTAAATTGAACCCTTTATTATTATATAATGACCTTCTTTGTCATTTTATGGTTTTTGTCTTGAAATCCATTTTGTCTGCTGTAAGCACATCTACTTGATATGGTTTAGATATTTGTCCCTTCCCAAATCTCATGTTGAACTCTATTCCCCAGTGCTGGTGTTGGGGCCTGGTAGGAGGTGTTTGGGTCATGGTGGAAGATCCCTCATGACTTGATGCTGTCTTCATGATAGTGAGTGAGTTCTTGCAGGATCTGGTCATTTAAAAGTGTGTGATATTTTGCTTCCACTCTCTCTTGCTCCCACTTTCACCATGTGAAATGCCTGCTCCTACTTCATTTTCTGTCATGAGTAAAAGCTCCCTGAAGCCTCCCCAGAAGCAGATGCTGCTATGCTTCCTGTACAGCATGCAGAGCCATGAACTAATTAAACCACTTTTCTTATCAATTAACCAGTCTCATGTATTTCTTTATAGCAAGTCAAGGATGGCCTAAAACAGAAAATTGGTACCAAGGAGTCAGGTGTTGCTACAAAGACACCTGAAAATATGGAGGCAGCTTTGGTTCTGAGTAACAGGCAGAGGTTGGAAGAGTTTGGAGGGCTCAGAAGAAGATAGGAAGATGAGGAAAAGTTTGGATCTAGCTAGAGACTGGTTAGATGGTTGTAACCAAAATGCCTGATAGTGATATGCATAGTGAAGACCAGGCTGCCAAGATCTTATATGGAAATCAGGAGCTTATTGGGAACTGGAGCAAAGGTCACATATCTTATGCCTTAGAAAAGATCTTGGCTGTATGGCGTTCATGCCCTAGGGATCTGTGGACATTTGAACTTAAGAGTGATGATTTAGAGTATCCGGTGTAAGAAATTTCTAAGCAACAGACCATTCAAGAAGGAATCTGGCTGCTTCTAACAACCTATGCTTAGATGTGGGAGCAAAGAAATGACTTAAATTTGGAATACATATTTAAAAGGGAAGTAGAGTGTAAAAGTTTGTACAATTTGCAGCCTTGCCATGTGGCTGAGAAAGAAAAGGCTTTCTCAGAAGTGGAATTCAAGTGGCCTGTGTAACAACCACTTGCTAGAGATGTTTGCATATCTAAAAGAGAGTCACGTGCTAATATCCAAGGCAATGGGAAAAGGGCTTTGAAGGCATTTTAGAAACCTTCACAAAAGCTCCTTCTACCACAGGCCTGGAGGTCTAGGAAGGAAGGATGGCTCCCTGGGCCAGCCCCAGGGCCCTGCTGCCCTGGGAAGCTTTGGGACAATGCTCCCCGCTTTCTGACAGCTTCAACTCTAGTCTCAGTTCAAAGAGCCTTAGTACAGCTCAAGCTGACACTTTGGAGAATGCAGGCCAAAAGCTTTTGGCAGCTTCTATGTGACCGTAAGCCTGTAGGCACACAGAATGCAAGAATGAAGAAGTCTGAGGAGCATCTGCCTTGATTTCAGAGGATGTGTGAGAAAGCCTGGGTGCCCAGGCAGAAGCTTGCTGCTGGGTCCGAGCCCTCACAGAGAACCTCTACTAGGGTATTGCCAAAGGGAAATGTGGAGTTGGAGCCCCTATGCAGGGTCCTCAGTGGGCACTGCCTAGTGGAGCTGTGAGAAGAGCGCCCCCAAAGATATCAATTTTTAAGCATAGTCTATAAACCCCTGCCAGACATCATCTCTGCCTTAGGCTCCAGCCTATTTTTATCACTCCCTCTTCACTTCCAGACACCTCATGCTTTGTTCTGTCATCTTTTCATGACTTTGCCCACATGCTGTTTCTTGTGATTGGAAACTGCTGTTTTCCCAAACATAAAGACTCATTCATGATTTCTCTCTCCCATGAATCTTTCATTCCCCAACTCCTACACAAAATGAAGTAGGTGCCCTTTTTCTCTGTTTCAAAGTGCTCAGACTCACATATGTTTTGGCATTTCAATTGCATTTGTTTCTCTACTTTTCTGTCTACTTGACTCAAATTCCTTGAGAGAAAAGACTGTCTTCTACACCCTCCTCTTGGAGACCTGGCTGTGAACTGGTCATATAAAGATTGGTCAATAAATGATTGTGGTATGAATCAATCAGTCCTTGAAAAATATAAACTGTAAGTGTCAGTAGAACCAGTATATAAACTCGAAAGATCCTTAAAGCACATGAGAAATTTGACCTGAGAATTCTCCCTCTCTGAAAAGGCTCTTAAAAATCTGGAAAATTTTGCATTAGTAAAACGTGTCTAAAGTCCTGCTATAACACAAATTTCTCTCTGACTCTGGGGAACAAGGAGGGCTCTGAGATAAGAGGCACTTGTTTATTATCACCAACTAGTCTTTGGTGAGATACTCAGAGCATTTGGCCTCTATGAATTCTTCCTCACTGCAGAATCTTACTCTCAGTGGCATTTTAGCTTAACCACAAATGACATCTTTTCTAAATATAGAATCTATTTCCCAGTACATCTAACTATTTCTGATTCCAGATATTTTTATGTACTAGAACCCTCCGGGAAAATTAAATCTGTGATATAGGCTATAACCTGGTTACTTCAACTTAGAAAAAGTAGTTTTTCTCTCTTCTTTTTACTTCTTGTTCGAAATAATGTAATGTTTTTGTTGTTGTTGTTGCTTGAAAGTCTCACCAAATTGCTTCTCCTCCATTTCATTTGATTGAGGAGACCTGACCACTGGGAGTCATTATATTAACCACTCCTCCATGTAAAATAATGAACTGTTCTTGGTCAAAGCTCTTTTCATTGATAAAAACATAAACTCACTCGAACTGGCTTTAGAAAAAAAGAGAGAATTGATTATAAATAATAAAGAAAGGGCAGTAAGTACAGTCAGCCTCTAAAAAGACTTGGGACCTGGAAAACAAGCAGGAAACAAAGCAGTCTATCTCCCTCATTTAAGAATATAGCAGGTTGCATAAATATGTTCCTAGAAGAAGTGTCTGTTCATATCCTTTGCTCACTTTTTGATGGGGTCATTTGGTTTTTTTTTCTTGTAAATTTGTTTAAATTCCTTGTAGATTCTGGATATTAGCCCTTTGTCAGATGGATAGATTGTAAAAATTTTCTCCCATTCTCTAGGTTACCTATTCACTCTGATGATAGTTCCTTTTGCTGTGCAGAAGCTCTTTCGTTTAATTAGGTCCCATTGGTCAATTTTGGCTTTTTTTTGTCATTGCTTTTGGTGTTTAGTCATTAGGTTTTGGCCCATGCCTGTGTCGTGAATGGCATTGCCTGCATTTTCTTCTAGGGTTTTTATGGTTTTAGGTCTTACATTTAAGTCTTTAATCCATCTTGAGTTAATTTTTGTAAAAGGTATAAGGAAGGTGTCCAGTTTGTTTTCTGCATATGGCTAGCCAGTTTTCCTAGCACCATTTATTAAATAGAGAATCCTTTCCCCATTGCTTGTTTTTGTCAGGTTTGTCAAAGATCAGATGGTTGTAGATGTGTGGTGTCATTTCTGAAGCCTCCATTCTTTTCCATTGCTCTATATATCTGTTTTGGTACCAGTACTATGCTGTTTTGGTTACTATAGCCTTGTAGTATAGTTTGAAGTCAGCGTGATGCCTCCAGCTTTGTTCATTTTGCTTAGGATTGTCTTGGCTATAGATTCAATGCTATTCCCATATTCTTTCTACTATAAAGACACATGCATATGTATGTTTATTGCAGCACTGTTTACAATAGCAAAGACTTGGAACCAACCCAAATGCCCATCAATGATAGACTGGATAAAGAAAATGTGGCACATACACACCATGGTATAATCTGCAGCCATAAAAATAGTGAGTTCATATCCTTGCAGGGACATGGGTAAAGCTGGGAACCATCATTCTCAGCAAATTAACACAGGAACAGAAAACCAAACACGGCATGTTCTCACTCATAAGTGAGAGTTGAATAGTGAGAACTCATGGACACAGGGAGGAGAACATCACACACCAGGGCCTGTTTGGGGTGGGGGGCTAGGAGATGGGGTAGCAT
Organism: Rhinopithecus roxellana; assembly: GCF_007565055.1. NCBI lineage: Eukaryota > Metazoa > Chordata > Mammalia > Primates > Cercopithecidae > Rhinopithecus > Rhinopithecus roxellana. Next base: position 53,907 of record NW_022143865.1, read on the forward strand.
TAGGAGAAATACCTAATGCAGATGACAGGTTGATGGGTGCAGAAAACCACCACGGCACATGTATACCTACGTAACAAATCTGCACGTTCTGCACATGTATCCCAGAACTTGAAGTATAATAAAAAAGAATATAGTATTAGATATTTCACTCTATGTATAGACATTTCATTAATTCTTTTCTTGGCCACTGCCATTTCCTCCTTCTCCATGAAGTGGCAGAATGTGAATGCTTTGTAACTCATCAGTTTATATATCTTCCCAGTTTGAATTGTGAAATGAAACTAATTATGTAAAATTTTTTTTCTTTTCTTTTCTTTTTTTTTTTTTTGAGACAAGGTCTCATTCTGTTGCACAGGCTGGAGTGCAGTGGCATGATCTCATTTCACTGCAACGTCTGTCCCCCAGGATGAAGTAATTCTTTGATGTCAGCCTTCTAAGTAGCTCGACTACGGGTGCACGCCACCATGCCCAGCTAACTTCTCATTCCCAGTTCTAAATGCTTGCAAGAAAGAAGCTAATTAGCCTGGATGAGTCAGTTGTCCATGTTAATTAACTGTAACTATAGGATGGCCATTTCCATAGATGGCCCAGTACATGGCAATGTGAGCCCTGGTCATATATGAAGCTACACTGTGTATATTTTGTAGGATAGATCCAACTGGAACAGCTAACTACCGCATAGAACAGTATTTCCATCCAACATCAATTGGTGGTTTGTTTTCTGTAATTGCTCTGTACTAGTAGAGATATTTACAACCATGAATCAAGTACAGTTCCTAATGTTCAAGAGCAGCACATGACAATCACATGCTTAGTCTCTATGACTTAGTACTGAAAATTACAAGTGAGGCAAATTCTCTTCCTCTTCTTGGCCAATGCTTTAAAAGACTATCTCACTATGTCCTACTGAATGACATAGTCTTGTAATAAACAGTTAAAATATAATAAATGCTCCCAGTACTACTTTAATTTTTCCTTTGAATATATATTCTAGAACCCTCCTCAAGACAAAGGCTATTTTTTATTTTTAAAAAAGAAAAACATTTCTTGGTCTCTGGTGATATGCCAAACATGGTTCTACATACTTTACTTGTAATCAACATACTTAACCTTCATAACAATCTAAGTTATATATAGTTATATATAATTATGTATGATTGTATAGGTGAGAAAAAAGGTACAAGCTTTAAGTATTATACTTTGCACAAAGCATACAGCTAGCTAAGAGAGAAGTAAAAATTGAAACTGAGGATGAATTTGAGGCGCAAATCAGAACCACAGCCTATCTCTGCATTGACCTTTATTTGTCATCTTTGACTTCCTAACACCTTGGACATTATCAATAAATGAAGTGTGTATGGTAGAATGTTCTCTAACTGACCCCCTTTAACCAGTTCACTATGTTAGACCCTTTTCATGTCTTGATATGAAAAACATTGGTAAGTGCCCTTGTGTTTCTCTTTGCAGCATTTGATATGTTCACTCTTTATGCCTGTTTGAACTTGCAATTTAATAACATAATATTATTCAATAGGATATTAAATAGGACTGATTAAACAGAATCACAAAAACAGTTATTTCTATAAAAAGCATGTTAAGTGTTTTGCAAGAATTTGAGGAGATGAGCCGCCATAATAATTGCCTTTTTAAGTAGGATTGGAAAAATGTTATAAAAAATTAGAAAAAAATTAATTTCACAGAATGATGGGCAAGGGATAATTCATAAGTACCGTTAAGTGCTTGTTTCACTTTAAAGATTTTATGACTGGAAGGTTTAGGTGATGCATTATTGATATGATTAAGCAAAAAGGTTTCCAATCAGTGGAGAAATATTCAAAGTCTATACAAAAATTGTCAAATATATATTTATATGTTGTAGGCTAAAGCAAGATGTTACAGCAGACATATAACTATTTTTAAATTCCACTTTCTAATTTTTATTACTGATGTATAATGTACATAGTTTTGGTGTACGTGTGATTATTTAACACACGCATATAATTTGTAAGGATCAGTGAACTTAGGATATCTATCACCTGAAATACTTTTATATTCCTTATGCTATGACCATTCAAATTCTTCTTTTCTAGCTATTTTGAAATGTACAATAGATTACTCTAAACTATAGCCACCCTACTGATCTAACACAAGATCTTATGTTTTCTATCAAACCTTGTATTTCTACCCATTAATCAACTTTTTTTTCTCCTCCTCTTCCCTGCACTTCCTGGCCTCTGATAACCACTAACCTACTCTCTATGCAAGAGAGCTACTTTTTTAGCTTCCACATATGAATAGGAATATGCACTATTTGTCTTTTTGTGCTTGTGTTTATTTTATTTAGCATCCAGTTCCATCCATGTTTCTGCAAATAACAGGATTTTATGGAAGAATAGTATTTAATTGCATATATGTATTGTATATATTTATATTTTATATACATTTGTTTTATATATAAATATATACCACATTTTCTTTATCCATTCCTCCTTTCATAGACAGGTTGATTCCACAATTTGGCTATTATGATTAGTGTTGTAGTAAGCATGAGAGTGCAGATATCTCTTCAATATGTTGATTTCCTTTCTTTTGGATATATACCCAGTAGTGGAATTGCTGGATCATATGATAGTTCTATTTTTTTTTTTTTTTGAGGGAAAAGTATATTGTTCTCTATAGTGGTTGTACTAATTTATATACCCACCAACATTGTGCAAGGATTCTCATTTCTCCTCATTCTCATTAGCATCTGTTATTGCCTATTATTTTTATAAAAAGCTGTATTACCTGAGGTGAGATGATATTTCGTTGTAGTTTTGATTTGCATTTGTCTGATGATTAGTGATGTTGAACATTTATTTTCACATACCTGTTGGCCATTTGCATCTCTCTTTTTTTGAGGAATGCCTTAGATCTTTTCTTCAATTTAAAAATAGAATTGTTTGTTTTTACTATTGAGTTGAGTTCCTTATATATGTTTGTTATTAATTTCTTGTCAGATGCATAGTTTGCAAATGTTTTTTTCCCATTCTGTGGGCTGTCTCTTCACTTTGTTGATTGTTTCCTTTGTTGTCCAGAAGATTTTTAGCTTGATTTGTTTCTGTTTGTCTATTTTTGCTTTTGGTTGCCTATGCTTTTGAAGTCATACACACAAAAAAATCTTTGCCTGGAACAACTTCCTGGGAAAAGACAAAAAAACATTTCCCCAAAGTTTTCTTCTAGCAGTTTCACATTTTGAGGTCTTAGATTTAAGTCTTTAATCTGTGTTGATTTGATTTTTGTGTATGATCAGAGATAAGGGTCTAGTTTCATTCTTCTACATAGTTATCCAGGTTTTTCAGGACCATTCATTGAATAAACTGTCCTTTCCCCATTTTATATCCTTGAAATCTTTGTCAAACAGGAGTTGGCCATAAATGTGTGGAATTTTATCTAAGTTATCTGTTCTGCTGCTTTGGTCTATTTGCGTGTTTTTATGAGAGTATATGATGCTGATTTGGTCACTCTAGCTTTGTAGTAAATTATGAAGCCAGATAGTGGGATGCCTTCAGTTTTGTTCCTTTTGCTCAAGATCGTTTTGGCTATTCAGGGTCTTGTAGCTCCATACAAATTTTAGGATTAGTTTTTGATTTCTGTGAAGAACATCATTGGTATTTTTATAGGAATTGCATGGAATCTAAACTACTGTGGGATGTATTGTGATTTAAAAATGATTCCTCCATTTCATGAACAGGAAATATGTTTTTATTTTTTTCTATCCTCTTCCATTTCTCTCATGAGTGTGTGATCATTTTCCCTGTGTAGATATTTGAATTCTTTCATTGCATTCTTTTCTGAGTATTTCATATTATTTATAGGTGTTGCAAATGAGATTGGTTTCTTTTCTTTTTCAGATTTTTGGCTGTTGGCATATATAAATGCTACTGATTTTTATATGCTGATTTTTATCATATACATTTACTGAGTTTATTATCCGTTTCAACAGTTTTTTTGTTGAATTCTTTAGGTTTTTTCTGTATTTAAGATCATGTCATCTGTGAATAAGGCTAATGTGACTTCTTCCTTTCCAGTTTGAATGCCCTTTACTTTTTTTCTCTTGCCTAATTACTCTGACCAGGACTTCTAGTACTATATTAAATATAAGTAGGGGAAGTGTCTCGTCCCAAATCTTAGAGGAGAGACTTTCAACTTTTCACTTTTCCCCATTTAGTACAATGTGACCTGTGGGTTGTCATATATAGTACGGTCTTTTTTCTTTATTCACCAAACTTTGTCTTTTAATTGAAGAATTGAGTCGATCTACATTCATACGCAGATCCCTGTGAAGCAAAGCACATCAAACCCCTAAATTCAGCTGAGCCTTCTTTTATGGTATTCTGGCAACCATGTCTGAAGGGTTGGTGCCTTAGGAGTTTAAGCTTTTTTTTTTTCTGGTCTAAAGAAGCTGTAATTACTTCCCCTGAGATAGTTAGTTACCGTGCAAGAATATTGCTGGTCTGGACAAGACCTACATCCACTACCCCTCTTTTCTTCTAGACTTATAATTAGACTCATGTTCCTGCAGGCCCAGATGGGTGATGTCAAAGTGTAAACCATAGAAATCTGAGCTATAGTCCAAACTACTGTAATATTTTTCTAGTGTATACAGAAAGAAATATGAGAAATATGTGTGAGAACTTATATTAATGGTATGGAATAACAGTGGAAGAAAAAAAATTTGAACCAAGATAAATGTATTGATATGAGACCAGGAAGCAGAGAATTTCAATTCACTGTTGCAGCTTCATGGATTAGAAGGGGATCTAGGGGGGCGGAGCAAGATGGCCGAATAGGAACAGCTCCAGTCTCCAACTCCCAGCGCGAGCGACACAGAAGACCAGTGATTTCTGCATTTTCAGCTGAGGTACTGGGGTCATCTCACTAGGGAGTGCCGGACAATCGGTGCTGGTCAGCTGCTGCAGCCCGACCAGCGAGAGCTGAAGCAGGGCGAGGCATCGCCTCACCTGGGAAGTGCAAGGGGGAAGGGAATCCGTTTTCCTAGCCAGGGGAACTGAGACACAAAACACCTGGAAAATCGGGTAACTCCCACCCCAATATTGCACTTTAAGCAAACGGGCACACCAGGAGAATATATCCCACACGTGGCCGGGAGGGTCCCATGCCCACGGAGCCTCCCTCATTGCTAACACAGCAGTCTGCGATCTAACAGCAAGGCAGCAGCAAGGATGGGGGAGGGGTACCCGCCATTGCTGAGGCTTAAGTAGGTAAACAAAGCCGCTGGGAAGCTCGAAATGGGTGGAGCTCACAGCAGGTCAAGGAAACCTGCCTGTCTCTGTAGACTCCACCTCTGGGGACAGGGCACAGCTAAAAAAAAAAACAACAAAAAGGCAGCAGAACCTCTGCAGATGCAAACGACTCTGTCTGACAGCTTTGAAGAGAGCAGTGGATCTCCCAACACGGAGGTTGAGATCTAAGAACGGAGAGACTGACTGCTCAAGAGGGTCCCTGACCCCTGAGTAGCCTAACTGGGAGACATCCCCCACTAGGGGCAGTCTGACACCCCACACCTCACAGGGTGGAGTACACCCCTGAGAGGAAGCTTCCAAAGTAAGAATCAAACAGGTACACTCGCTGTTCAGCAGTATTCTATCTTCTGCAACCTCTGCTGCTGATACCCAGGCAAACAGGGTCTGGAGTGGACCTCAAACAATCTCCAACAGACCTACAGCTGAGGGTCCTGATTGTCAGAAGGAAAACTATCAAACAGGAAGGACACCTATACCAAAACCCCATCAGTACGTCACCATCATCAAAGACCAGAGACAGATAAAACCACAAAGATGGGGAAAAAGCAGGGCAGAAAAGCTGGAAATTCAAAAAATAAGAGCGCATCTCCCCTTGCAAAGGAGCACAGCCCATCGCCAGCAACGGTTCGAAGCTGGTCAGAGAATGACTTTGACGAGATGAGAGAAGAAGGCTTCAGACCATCAAACTTCTCAGAGCTAAAGGAGGAATTATGTACCCAGCGCAAAGAAACTAAAAATCTTGAAAAAAGAGTGGAAGAATTGACAGCTAGACTAATTAATGCAGAGAAGATCATAAACGAAATGACAGAGATGAAAACCATGACACGAGAAATACGTGACAAATGCACAAGCTTCAGTAACCGACTCGATCAACTGGAAGAAAGAGTATCAGCGATTGAGGATCAAATGAATGAAATGAAGCGAGAAGAGAAACCAAAAGAAAAAAGAAGAAAAAGAAATGAACAAAGCCTGCAAGAAGTATGGGATTATGTAAAAAGACCAAATCTACGTCTGATTGGAGTGTCTGAAAGTGAGGGGGAAAATGGAACCAAGTTGGAAAACACTCTTCAGGATATCATCCAGGAGAACTTCCCCAACCTAGTAGGGCAGGCCAACATTCAAATTCAGGAAATACAGAGAACGCCACAAAGATACTCCTCCAGAAGAGCAACTCCAAGACACATAATTGCCAGATTCACCAAAGTTGAAATGAAGGAAAAAATCTGAAGGGCAGCCAGAGAGAAAGGTCGGGTTACCCACAAAGGGAAGCCCATCAGACTAACAGCAGATCTCTCAGCAGAAACTCTACAAGCCAGAAGAGAGTGGGGGCCAATATTCAACGTTCTTTTTTTTTTTTTTTTTTTTGAATGATTTTCCTTTTATTGGCAAGGCTCTCAACAATCTAGACAAAGATGAATTCATCAGGAAATGGAAGGTAGCAACTAATAAGACAAGGGTCACTGCTAAAACACGATATACTCATTCCTGAAAAACCTTGCACTCTACAGAAAGCACTAAAAAAAGAAGCAGTTCACGAAAATATAGGGTTTGAGAGTTCAAGGCAAACCACTCCAGCATAACAACTTTGTAACCAACACACTAACCATTCGGACCACCCACCTCAGCAGCTCAATGTCTGGAGTTTGCCATAGGAGCTTTTTTATTTTTTAGTGGAAATAGAATACTTTATATAAGGGCTGCAGGTACCAGAGTGGAACAGATGAGTAGGGCCCCGAACCATGGTGGGCATGGAAGGCAGCAACCAGCCAGGAGCCAAGAGCCCCACGAGGCTGGTGAGCAGCCTAGCTGCAGGTGATTTTTTCTCCTCTAAATATTCCAAAAAAGGTTCCAATTGCCAGTGCAGCAGCCCAGCTAAAGGTTTATGTTCTTATTCCCGCTAATCTGGTTCCCCCTTTGAGGAAAAAAAAAAAAAAAAAAAAAAAAGATCATATAACATGCTTTCAAATTCCCTTCATGTTATTAATATTAATATTATACCCTGCCATTCATATTACAGAAACATGTGTAGGCACAATATAGGACTATTTCATTTAAAATTCACACAGCAGTAATCTACAGAGGACAGATTATGTCCTGGGTTTAGATGAATAGGCAGGAAAATACTTAGCTGGCTCAGGGAAGAGTAAGATCTGTCTTTTTCAATACTACCAATACAGGAAGAAAGGAAATCCCCTTTTTTATTTTAAGAATTTCACTTTTTGAAATAAGGAGATAACCATTAAGGTTTCTCTTCCCAAAATCTCCAAGACCCACCAAAATTTCTGGAAATCATGAGTTGTTAACACTATTCTGCTTTTGCTTATTCAAAGAAAACTTAAACGTTTAAGACCTCTTTGGGTATTGCTTTCTTAGAATGCAAAATGAATGATTATTTTTTTTTCTTTTTCTTTTTTTTTTATTATACTTTAAGTTCTAGGGTACATGTGCATAACGTGCAGGCTTGTTACATATGTATACTTATGCCATGTTGGGGTGCTGCACCCATCAACTCATCAGCACCCATCAATTCATCGTTTATATCATGTATAACTCCCCAATGCAATCCCTCCCTCCTCCCCCCTCCCCATGATAGGCCCCAGTGTGTGATGATCCCCTTCCCGAGTCCAAGTGATCTCATTGTTCAGTTCCCACCTATGAGTGAGAACATGCGGTGTTTGGTTTTCTCTTCTTGTGATAGTTTGCTAAGAATGATGGTTTCCAGCTGCATCCATGTCCCTACAAAGGACGCAAACTCATCCTTTTTTATGGCTGCATAGTATTCCATGGTGTATATGTGCCACATTTTCTTAATCCAGTCTGTCACAGATGGACATTTGGGTTGATTCCAAGTCTTTGCTATTGTGAAAAGTGCCGCAATAAACATACGTGTGCATGTGTCTTTGTAGTAGACTAATTTCTAATCCTTTGGGTATATACCCAGTAGTGGGATGGCTGGGTCATATGGTACATCTAGTTCTAGATCCTTGAGGAATTGCCATACTGTTTTCCATAATGGTTGAACTAGTTTACAATCCCACCAACAGTGTAAAAGCGTTCCTATTTCTCCACATCCTCTCCAACACCTGTTGTTTCCTGACTTCTTAATGATTGCCATTCTAACTGGTGTGAGATGGTATCTCGTTGTGGTTTTGATTTGCATTTGTCTGATGGCGAGTGATGCTGAGCATTTCTTCATGTGTCTGTTGGCTGTATGAATGTCTTCTTTTGAGAAATGTCTGTTCATATCCTTTGCCCACTTTTTGATGGGGTTGTTTGCTTTTTTCTTGTATATTTGTTTGAGTTCTTTGTAGATTCTGGATATTAGCCCTTTGTCAGATGAGTAGGTTGCAAAAATGTTCTCCCATTCTGTAGGTTGCCTGTTAACTCTGATGGTAGTTTCTTTTGCTGTGCAAAAGCTCTTTAGTTTAATTAGATCCCATTTGACAATTTTGGCTTTTGCTGCTGTTGCTTTTGGTGTTCAACGTTCTTAAAGAAAAGAATTTTCAACCCAGAATTTCATATCCAGCCAAACTAAGTTTCATCAGTGAAGGAGAAATAAAATCCTTTACAGATCAGCAAATGCTTAGAGATTTTGTCACCACCAGGCCTGCCTTACAAGAGACCCTGAAGGGAGCCCTAAACATGGAAAGGAACAACTGGTACCAGCCATTGCAAAAACATGCCAAAATGTAAAGACCATCGAGGCTAGGAAGAAACTGCATCAACTAACGAGCAAAATAACCAGCTAATATCATAATGGCAGGATCAAGTTCACACATAACCATATTAACCTTAAATGTTAATGGACTAAATGCTCCAATTAAAAGACACAGACTGGCAAACTGGATTAAGGGTCAAGACCCATCAGTCTGCTGTATTCAGGAGACCCATCTCACATGCAGAGACATACATAGGCTCAAAATAAAGGGATGGAGGAAGATCTACCAAGCAAACGCAGAACAAAAAAAAGGAGGGGTTGCAATCCTAGTGTCTGCTAAAACAGACTTTAAACCATCAAAGGTCAAAAGAGACAAAGAAGGCCATTACACAATGGTAAAGGGATCAGTTCAACAGGAAGAGCTAACTCTCCTAAATATCTATGCACCCAATGCAGGAGCACCCAGATTCATAAAGCAAGTCCTTAGAGACTTACAAAGAGACTTAGACTCCCATACAATAATAAAGGGAGACTTCAACACTCCACTGTCAACATTAGACAGATCAACGAGACAGAAAGTTAACAATGGATATCCAGGAATTGAACTCATCTCTGCACCAAGCGGACCTAATAGACATCTATAGAACTCTCCACCCCAAGTCAACAGAATATACATTCTTCTCAGCACCACATCGCACTTATTCCAAAATTGACCACATAATTGGAAGTAAAGCACTCCTCAGCAAATGTAAAAGAACAGAAATTATAACAAACTGTCTCTCAGACCACAGTGCAATCAAACTAGAACTCAGGACTAAGAAACTCAATCAAAACCGCTCAACTACATGGAAACTGAACAACCTGCTCCTGAATGACTACTGGGTACATAACGAAATGAAAGCAGAAATAAAGATGTTCTTTGAAACCAATGAGAACAAAGATACAACATACCAGAATCTCTGGGACACATTTAAAGCAGTGTGTAGAGGGAAATTTATAGCACTAAATGCCCACAAGAGAAAGCAGGAAAGATCTAAAATGGACACTCTAACATCACAATGAAAAGAACTAGAGAGGCAAGAGCAAACACATTCAAAAGCTAGCAGAAGACAAGAAATAACTAAGATCAGAGCCGAACTGAAGGAGATAGAGACACAAAAAACCCTCCAAAAAAATCAATGAATCCAGGAGTTGGTTTTTTGAAAAGATCAAAAAAATTGACAGACCGCTAGCAAGACTAATAAAGAAGAAAATAGAGGAATCAAATAGACGCAATAAAAAATGATAAAGGGGATATCACCACTGACCCCACAGAAATACAAACTACCATCAGAGAATACTATAAACACCTCTACGCAAATCAACTAGAAAATCTAGAAGAAATGGATAATTTCCTGGACACTTACACTCTCCCAAGACTAAACCAGGAAGAAGTTGAATCCCTGAATAGACCAATAGCAGGCTCTGAAATTGAGGCAATAATTAATAGCCTACCCACCAAAAGAAGTCCAGGACCAGATGGATTCACAGTTGAATTCTACCAGAGGTACAAGGATGAGCTGGTACCATTCTTTCTGCAACTATTCCAACCAATAGAAAAAGAGGGAATTCTCCCTAACTCATTTTAGGAGGCCAACATCATCCTGATACCAAAGCCTGGCAGAGACACAACAAAAAAAGAGAATTTTAGACCAATATCCCTGATGAACATCAATGCAAAAATCCTCAATAAAATACTGGCAAACCGGATTCAGCAGCACATCAAAAGGCTTATCCACCATGATCAAGTGGGCTTCATCCCTGGGATGCAAGGCTGGTTCAACATTCGCAAATCAATAAACGTAATCCAGCATATAAACAGAACCAAAGACAAGAACCACATGATTGTCTCAATAGATGCAGAAAAGGTTTTTGACAAAATTCAACAGCCCTTCATGCTAAAAACGCTCAATGAATTCGGTATTGATGGAATGTACCTCAAAATAATAAGAGCTATTTATGACAAACCCACAGCTAATATCATACTGAATGGGCAAAAACTGGAAAAATTCCCTTTGAAAACTGGCACAAGACAGGGATGCCCTCTCTCACCACTCCTATTCAACATAGTGTTGGAAGTTCTGGCTAGGACAATCAGGCAAGAGAAAGAAATCAAGGGTATTCAGTTAGGAAAAGAAGAAGTCAAATTGTCCCTGTTTGCAGATGACATGATTGTATATTTAGAAAACCCCATTGTCTCAGCCCAAAATCTCCTTAAGCTCATAAGCAACTTCAGCAAAGTCTCAGGATAGAAAATTAATGTGCAAAAATCACAAGCATTCTTATACACCAGTAACAGACAAGCAGAGAGCCAAATCAGGAATGAACTTCCATTCACAATTGCTTCAAAGAGAATAAAATACCTAGGAATCCAAGTTACAAGGGATGTCAAGGACCTCTTCAAGGAGAAATACAAACCACTGCTCAGTGAAATCAGAGGACACAAACAAATGGAAGAACATACCATGCTCATGGATAGGAAGAATCAATATTGTGAAAATGGCCACACTGCCCAAGGTTATTTATAGATTCAATGCCATCCCCATCAAGCTACCAATGAGCTTCTTCACAGAATTGGAAAAAACTGCTTTAAAGTTCATATGGAACCAAAAAAGAGCCCGCATTGCCAAGACAATCCTAAGTCAAAAGGACAAAGCTGGAGGCGTCACGCTACCTGACTTCAAACTATACTACAAGGCTACAGTAACCAAAACAGCATGGTACTGGTACCAAAACAGAGCTATAGACCAATGGAACAGAACAGAGTCGTCAGAAATAATGCCACACATCTACAGCCATCTGATCTTTGACAAACCTGAGAGAAACAAGAAATGGGGAAAGAATTCCCTATTTAATAAATGGTGCTGGGAAAATTGGCTAGCCATAAGTAGAAAGCTGAAACTGGATCCCTTCCTTACTCCTTATACGAAGATTAATTCAAGGTGGATTAGGGACTTAAATGTTAGACCTAATACCATAAAAACCCTAGAAGAAAACCTAGGGATTACCATTCAGGACATAGGCATGGGCAAGGACTTCATGTCTAAAACACCAAAAGCAATGGCAACAAAAGCCAAAATTGACAAATGGGATCTCATTAAACTAAAGAGCTTCTGCACAGCAAAAGAAACTACCATCAGAGTGAACAGGCAACCTACAGAATGGGAGAACATTTTTGCAATCTACTCATCTGACAAAGGGCTGATATCCAGAACCTACAAAGAACTCGAACAAATTTACAAGAAAAAAAACAAACAACCCCATCAAAAAGTGGGCAAAGGATATGAACAGACATTTCTCAAAAGAAGACCTGCATACGGCCAACAGACACATGAAAAAATGCTCGTCATCACAGGCCATCAGAGAAATGCAAATCAAAACCACAATGAAATACCATCTCACACCAGTTAGAATGGCAATCATTAAAAAGTCAGGAAATAATGGCTGCTGGAGAGGATGCGGAGAAATAGGAACACTTTTACACTGTTGGTGGGATTGTAAACTAGTTCAACCATTATGGAAAACAGTATGACGATTCCTCAAGGATCTAGAACTAGAAGTACCACATGACCCAGCCATCCTATTACTGGGTATATACCCAAAGGATTATAAATCATGCTACTATAAAGACACATGCACACGTATGTTCATTGCAGCACTATTCACAATAGCAAAGACTTGGAATCAACCCAAATGTCCGTCGGTGACAGACTGGATTAAGAAAATGTGGCACGTATACACCATGGAATACTATGCAGCCATAAAAAAGGATGTTTGTGTCCTTTGTAGGGACATGGATGCAGCTGCAAACCATCATTCTCAGCTAACTATCACAAGAACAGAAAACCAAACACCGCATATTCTCACTCATAGGTGGGAACTGAACAATGAGATCACTTGGACTCGGGAAGGGGAACATTACACACCGGGGCCTATTATGGGAGTGGGGGAGGGATTGCATTGGGTGTTATACCTGATGTAAATGACGATTTGATGTGTGCTGTCGAGTTGATGGGTGCAGCACACCAACATGGCACAGGTATACATATGTAAGAAACCTGCACGTTATGCACATGTACCCTAGAACTTAAAGTATAATTAAAAAAAAAAAAAAAAAAAAGAAGGTGCAGGGTGGCACACACACTCAAAAAAAAAAAAAAAGAAAAAGAAAATAAGAGTTTAAGTCACAATGAAATATTTATCCTTATTAAAATAAACTTACCCAAAATTATAATCTCTTCAATAAAACTGGTGGCCTCAGAATCTATTTGAAATAATTTGCAAATATAGTTAAATATAATCACTATTTATGTTTGAAAGTGATGCATTTCAATTTGTTAAAAAAAAAAATCTGAGGTGGTTGAAATGGTTTCTGTGTTAAGCAGTGAAAATGAAAGAAAACAACTTTTTGTTCCCAGATAACCCTCTTTGGAGACAGGATAAGAGGAGATCAAGGGATAGTGTCAACCATAGATTTGGCCTTCATTTTTTTCTTTTATTGGTTTTCAGGGTTGGTTTCGACAATCTCTGAGACATCTATTATGGCAGTCTCACTTGTGGCTTCTTTTTGCTGAATTTCCTTCAACCTCCATCTTTCTTCTTTTATAAACCTATGAACTTCCTCCCATATGAAACCTTTTTGATTTTGTTTTCACTTCATTTAGCTGAAGTCTTATTCACAGCATGCTATTTTACTTAAGCCTCTCTTTTTCTCTTCTTTCTTTCCTTATCTTTCTTTGTGGTCCTTTCACATTTTATACATTTTTTGTTCCACATTTTTCCACTTGCTTAAGAATTCAGATATGTGGCTATACATATAAAACATAAATTAAATAAGATATAGCTTCAGCTTGAAGTTACCAATGATAATTATGTTTTTTACTTTGACATTTTAGATTCAGTATGATGAATTTTTATTTTAAACAAAGACTGGACCTAAAGGATTGCGTTTGACAGCTTATCTGTTTATGTAAATTATGTGCTTTTACTAATCCATTTCTCAAAAAAAATGTTGCTTACATTTTAAAAATTGTATTTTTCAGACTAATCTTCCATCTGGAATCTGATTAAGTAGGGAGTCTACCATTTTCACACACAAGTCAATCAATGAGCTCAACTGTATTTCCAATTACATTTTTAAGATGCAGCATACAACTTTCCTGTTACAAATCACAATTTTTACTCGATTTGTGTTTCAACTGCACATGAATTTATACATCATATCTGCAGTCTATGCATTTCAATGTAGTTTTCACTAATTCAAGTAGGTCTCTTACTAAATCCAAACACCTTTATGGAGTGCTTTCTGAATGTCAATCTTCACTAAAGCTCAGGTGGAAAAAGATGTATACAGATGATATCTTTACTCAAGGATATCACAGACTGTATTTCCATATTTGAGTTTTATTTTGAGCTCTTGTGTAAAAACATCAGCTCCCAAAACTTGAGTTATGCTGCAAATTGAGTCGTTCTTTCATTATATCTGATTGAATAACGCTATTTTTTCAAAGAAATGTTTTCTACTTTCATATGAAGATTTGATAAAGTGGCAAAATTCTGTTATAATTTAATTTCATTAACAGTGGAGGAAAATACCCACTTTTAGATAGCAAAAAGTTAGTCCACATTTAATCTGTTTATCCTTTCTTTTGAAGCATTCTTCTGGAAGCTAAACCTATCTAAATAAAAAAATAATAATAATATAAAGTCAATTGCTTCCATGAATAGTATTTAAAATATTTAATAACAGGCAAGTCATGTTCACCAACCACTCAAAACTTACTCCCAGAGGATCAGGAAAAATAACTATTGGGTACTAGGATTATTACTGGTATGACCAAAAAAATCTGTACAACAAACCCCCACGATACAAGTTTACCGATATAACAAACCTCCACATGTACCCCTGAACATAAAATAAAAGTTAAACAAACAAACAAAAAAGAAAACCTCTTGACCAAAAGGACAGATATAATTTAAAACTAGCAGTAATTTCCAGTGGAATATTGGTACTGGTTTTAGTAAATGAAAATTGGGCAAGCCAGACATATTCGCTATTTTCTCAAATAGATACTGCTTTAGGAAGAAGAATTTTGGAAAGATGTGGCAGGAGCATGATTTTAAAATGTCTCTGAACATTTGTATACAAATAAACATCTATCAGGAAGGTAAAAGAATAAACATGGATAACATCTAGAAAAATATTAAGTGACAAAGCATGCTCATAATCTCCAAAATACAAGTAGAATAAATACCTCAAATTAAATTAACTGTGTAGTATTAGCAGTGGTATAAAAGACAACAGAAGAAAGATGATATAGTTTGGCTCTGTGTTCCCACTCAAGTCTCATCTTGAATTGTAAATCCCACATGTAAAGGGAGAGACCTCGTGGGAGGTGATTGGATCATGGGGGCAGTTTCCCCCATGGTGTTCTGGTGATAGTGAGTTCTCACGAGATCTGATGATGTTATAAGAGGCAGTTTATCCTGGCAGTTTCTCCTGCTCTTTTTCTCTCTCCTGCCACCTTGTTAAGAAGGTACATGCTTCCCCTTTGCCTTCCGCCATGATTTTAAGTTTCTCGGGGCCTCCCCAGCTATGCAGAACGGTGAATCAATTAATCCTCTTTCCTTCGTAAATTACCCATTCTCAGATATTCTTTAGAGATACTCTATAGAGATCATCCGTATTAAGTCATGAACCTTCTCTTTAGGAAGCCACCACTGGATGGTAGTTCAAACTAGGAGATGGAATATTGCTGCCCCAACTTGGGTCAGATCTTTTAATTCTTAGATTAGTTAGCCATATAAAGAAACAGGAGAGGAAACACAGATTTAGTCACTGGAGGAATTGTTGAAAACTGAGAAGGCACCCCAGATGTATTTCAAATGCTGAAATATGAATAATTCCTCATTTTAGCATTTTTTCTTAATAAATGACTTACAATATTCATATTAGCTTCAAAAAAAAAGAAAATTTACTAATACAGAAAATAAAGGAAATTCATAAGTTACTGAAAGCTAAAAATTCTAAATCATCAAGAGAAACTCATTCTAGTGTGCAGTGGAAAAATATGAGAACAATGTTCTCAATGGAGACAATGGGTCGAGGGTTCCACGTTCTAATGAATGGGTGAATTGAGGATTCTGAGGAAAAGTGAAATTGTGCTGAGGTATTTAGGGATCTCTGAACTCTCCAAATGACACAACAAACGTTTTCTTTCAGAGTAAAGGCCCTAAATTAGGAGAGACTGTTGGGATTCACTCATAATGAATCATCAACCTATGCATGATTTTCTAACATCATAAATTGATCATTTGGAAAATATTGGCTCACTTAGTTCTGCAGATTTTCCAGATATTGACACCTTTTGCCATATATATCACTAATCTCATTCTAAAATCCTTAAATGTTAGGAAACTGTCAAGATTTTGGTGACAGATATCAAGTTTTTCTAATTTTAATGCTCACTTCAAAGTACAAATTTTTATGAGTAGCAAAAATAATCAGTTGTTTTTCTTGAAATTACAGGCTAACTTCCTTAATTTTCAAAAATATTTCTATCAAATACCCAAGTATGGATGACCATAATTTCCTGTCATGGTTTTTGCAAGTGAAAATGGTGATCCATTAAAAAAGTAATTAGTTAAACTTGCAACTTCCACAAAGTCAAAAGTGCTTCTCCTCAAGAACACCATTGTACTTTGATATGTAAAAGTGTCTCATGTGTATCACTCATTGAATCACATAGAACATTAGAAAGGTATGTATTAACTGGTTGACATTTAATAATATTCATATTTGTTATTGCTTCATCAAAGACTTAAACGGAATTTTGGCTGGGCACGGCGGCTCACGCCTGTAATCCCTGCACTTTGGGAGGCCAAGGCAGGTGGATAATCAGGTCAGGAGTTCGAGCCAGCCTGGCCAACATGGTGAAACCCCATCTCTACTAAAAATACAAAAAATTATCTGGGCATAGTGGCCGGCATCTGTAATCCCAGCTACTCAGGAGACTGAGGCGGGAGAATTGCTTGATCCCGGGAGGGGGAGGTTGCCATGAGCTGAGATTGCACCACTGCATTCCAGCCTGGCGACAGAGCAAGACTCCATCTCAAAAACAAAACAAAACAAAACAAAAAAAAAAAAAAAAAGAGAGAGAGAAAGAAAGAAAGAAAAAGAAAAGAAACGGAATTTTATTATGATTATTTTGTATTTTAGTAAAGTATGACAGTGAAGAATACACTGGCTACTAGTTCTGTGTGTGTCATTGCCTTGATTCTTGCTGAAATGCCGGCATGAACATCCCCCAACCCCAACTGTTTTGCACTCTCAGTACAAATGTGAACAGCTATTCTTGGATAAATGATGAGATGGTTTCTGATACATCATGATTTATCATGAGGTTATATCTGCATAGATGTGAAGTCAAATAGCAACAAAGCAGATGAAGGTTGGAATAGAATTTTTTAAAATAAGCTTAAAAAGTGACAGAAAGATTGAAGCAATAACATACATTCAAATTAAATCAACATAGTGAAGCAATGGCAGAAAAGAATTCACATGACAGTACTGAAATAATTTAAGAAATCTTTAAATAGTAAAAGAAAATATTTCAGAAATGAAGATTAGAGAAAACACAAAAGTGAGTAAACAACAGGAATGAAATGTTTTAAAATAAAAAGACATAAATGTGAGTTATATAACATAAACAAAAAAGATTCAATTAATATTTAATAATAATTCATGAAGGGGGAAAAAACGGAAGCAAAAGGAATTTACTAAACTTATACTACAATTTATCATTTAATATCTACTATTAACAGACACTGTGAATTTGGGAAAAATCACCCCAAATGGCCAAAATAGACACAAATTCTGACAAAATTATACAGCTTAAAGAAACAGGAAAGAAAAAATTATTGCCCTGGCATTGAGGCCCCTAGTTACCATGCAACAATTTTATAAAGCAGAAATTACAGAAAAGATGAGAGAAAACAGACAGACACAAATGAACAATCTGAGACTTTAGTACATTCCTTTCAATCTAAGACAGATATGAACAAACTAGTAAGAACATAAAGTATTTGACAACTTAATAATAACGTAGTTGTTACACACATAAATAGCTATATCTAGATAGATACATTTATATAAAGAGACTTTTGTATATAATTCACAATATATATTCAACCAATGAAAATAAACTAGGCAAAGCAATTAGAGAGAGGTACAAGAATTAAAGGGAAAGAGGTCAAACTATATTTGTTGTTATTATATATCTAAAAACTTTCCAAAAGAATCAAGAAAAAACTATCATTAAAACTAGGTCAATTTCCTAATAGACATCTATAGAACTCTCCACCCCAAATCAACAGAATATACACTCTTCTCAGCACCACATCGCACTTATTCCAAAATTGACCACATAATTGGAAGTAAAGCACTCCTCAGCAAATGTAAAAGAACAGAAATTATAACAAACTGTCTCTCAGACCACAGTGCAATCAAACTAGAACTCAGGACTAAGAAACTCAATCAAAACCGCTCAACTACATGGAAACTGAACAACCTGCTCCTGAATGACTACTGGGTACATAACGAAATGAAAGCGGAAATAAAGATGTTCTTTGAAACCAATGAGAACAAAGATACAACATACCAGAATCTCTGGGACACATTTAAAGCAGTGTGTAGAGGGAAATTTATAGCACTAAATGCCCACAAGAGAAAGCAGGAAAGATCTAAAATGGACCCTCTAACATCACAATGAAAAGAACTAGAGAGGCAAGAGCAAACACATTCAAAAGCTAGCAGAAGGCAAGAAATAACTAAGATCAGAGCCGAACTGAAGGAGATAGAGACACAAAAAACCCTCCAAAAAATCAATGAATCCAGGAGTTGGTTTTTTGAAAAGATCAACAAAATTGACAGACCGCTAGCAAGGCTAATAAAAAAGAAAAGAGAGAGGAATCAAATAGATGCAATAAAAAATGAAAAAGGGGATATCACCACTGACCCCACAGAAATACAAACTACCATCAGAGAATACTATAAACGCCTCTAGGCAAATCAACTAGAAAATCTAGAAGAAATGGATAATTTCCTGGACACTTACACTCTCCCAAGGCTAAACCAGGAAGAAGCTGAATCCCTGAATAGACCAATAGCAGGCTCTGAAATTGAGGCAATAATTAATAGCCTACCCACCAAAAGAAGTCCAGGACCAGATGGATTCACAGTTGAATTCTACCAGAGGTACAAGGAGGAGCTGGTACCATTCCTTCTGAAACTATTCCAATCAATAGAAAAAGAGGGAATCCTCCCTAACTCATTTTATGAGGCCAACATCACCCTGATACCAAAGCCTGGCAGAGACACAACAAAAAAAGAGAATTTTAGACCAATATCCCTGATGAACATTGATGCAAAAATTCTCAATAAAATACTGGCAAACCGGATTCAGCAGCACATCAAAAATCTTATCCACCATGATCAAGTGGGCTTCATCCCTGGGATGCAAGGCTGGTTCAACATTCGCAAATCAATAAACGTAATCCAGCATATAAACAGAACCAAAGACAAGAACCACATGATTGTCTCAATAGATGCAGAAAAGGCTTTTGACAAAATTCAACAGCCCTTCATGCTAAAAACGCTCAATAAATTCGGTATTGATGGAACGTACCTCAAAATAATAAGAGCTATTTATGACAAACCCACAGCTAATATCATACTGAATGGGCAAAAACTGGAAAAATTCCCTTTGAAAACTGGCACAAGACAGGGATGCCCTCTCTCACCACTCCTATTCAACATAGTGTTGGAAGTTCTGGCTAGGGCAATCAGGCAAGAGAAAGAAATCAAGGGTATCCAGTTAGGAAAAGAAGAAGTCAAATTGTCCCTGTTTGCAGATGACATGACTGTATATTTAGAAAACCACATCGTCTCAGCCCAAAATCTCCTTAAGCTGATAAGCAACTTCAGCAAAGTCTCAGGATACAAAATTAATGTGCAAAAATCACAAGCATTCTTATACACCAGTAACAGACAAGCAGAGAGCCAAATCAGGAATGAACTTCCATTCACAATTGCTTCAAAGAGAATAAAATACCTAGGAATCCAGCTTACAAGGGATGTAAAGGACCTCTTCAAGGAGAACTACAAACCACTGCTCAGTGAAATAAAAGAGGACACAAACAAATGGAAGAACATACCATGCTCATGGATAGGAAGAATCAATATCGTGAAAATGGCCATACTCCCCAAGGTTATTTATAGATTCAATGCCATCCCAATCAAGCTACCAATGAGTTTCTTCACAGAATTGGAAAAAACTGCTTTAAAGTTCATATGGAACCAAAAAAGAGCCCGCATTGCCAAGACAATCCTAAGTCAAAAGGACAAAGCTGGAGGCGTCACGCTACCTGACTTCAAACTATACTACAAGGCTACAGTAACCAAAACAGCATGGTACTGGTCCCAAAACAGAGATATAGACCAATGGAACAGAACAGAGTCCTCAGAAATAATACCGCACATCTACAGCCATCTGATCTTTGACAAACCTGAGAGAAACAAGAAATGGGGAAAGGATTCCCTATTTAATAAATGGTGCTGCGAAAATTGGCTAGCCAAAATTAGAAAGCTGAAACTGGATCCTTTCCTTACCCCTTATACGAAGATTAATTCAAGATGGACTAGAGACTTAAATGTTAGACCTAATACCATAAAAACCCTAGAAGAAAATCTAGGTAGTACCATTCAGGACATAGGCATGGGCAAGGACTTCATGTCTAAAACACCAAAAGCAATGGCAGCAAAAGCAAAAATTGACAAATGGGATCTAATTAAACTAAAGAGCTTTTGCACAGCAAAAGAAACTACCATCAGAGTGAACAGGCAACCTACAGAATGGGAGAAAATTTTTGCAACCTACTCATCTGACAAAGGGCTAATATCGAGAATCTACAAAGAACTCAAACAAATATACGAGAAAAAAACAAAGAACCCCATCAAAAAGTGGGCAAAGGATATGAACAGACATTTCTCAAAAGAAGATATTCATACAGCCAACAGACACATGAAAAAATGCTCATCGTCACTCGCCATCAGAGAAATGCAAATCAAAACCACAATGAGATACCATCTCACACCAGTTAGAATGGCAATCATTAAGAAGTCAGGAAACAACAGGTGTTGGAGAGGATGTGGAGAAATAGGAACACTTTTACACTGTTGGTGGGATTGTAAACTAGTTCAACCATTATGGAAAACAGTATGAGAATTCCTCAAGGATCTAGAACTAGATGTACCATATGACCCAGCCATCCCACTACTAGGTATATACCCAAAGGATTATAAATTATTCTACTACAAAGACACATGTACACGTATGTTTATTGCGGCACTATTCACAATAGCAAAGACTTGGAATCAACCCAAATGTCCATCTGTGACAGACTGGATTAAGAAAATGTGGCACATATACACCATGGAATACTATGCAGCCATAAAAAAGGATGAGTTTGCGTCCTTTGTAGGGACATGGATGCAGCTGGAAACCATCATTCTTAGCAAACTATCACAAGAACAGAAAACCAAACACCGCATGTTCTCACTCATAGGTGGGAACTGAACAATGAGATCACTTGGACTCGGGAAGGGGAACATCACGCACTGGGGCCTATCATGGCGAGAGGGGAGGGGGGAGGAGGGAGGGATTGCATTGGGGAGTTATACATGATATAAATGATGAATTGATGGGTGCTGACGAGTTGATGGGTGCAGCACACTAAAATGGCATAAGTATACATATGAAACAAACCTGCACGTTATGCACATGTACCCTAGAACTTAAAGTATAATAATAAAAAAATATATATATATATATATAGACAAAATAGATGTAATAGATATAGGTATGAAATACAGACATAATAGATATAATAGATATAGGTATAATATATAGACATAATAGATATGATAGATATAGGTATAAAATATAGACATAATAGATATGATAGATATAGGTATAAAATATAGACATAATAGATATAATAGATATAGGTATAAAATATAGACATAATAGATATAATAGATATAGGTATAAAACATAGACATAATAGATATGATATATAGGTATAACATATAGACATAATAGATATAGATATAAAATATAGACAAAATAGATATAATAGATACAGTTATAAAAAATGGACATAATAGATATAATAGATATAGGTATAAAATATAGACATAAAGGATATAATTGAGGTATAAAATATAGACATAATAGATATAATACATAAAGGTATAAAATATAGACATTAAAGATATAGGTATAAAATATAGACAGAATAGATATAACAGATATAGTTCTAAAATATAGACATAATAGATATAATAGATATAGGCATAAAATATAGACATAATAGATATAATAGATGTAGGAATAAAATATAGATATCATAGATATAGGCATAAAATATAGATGTAATAGGCATAGGTATAACATATAGAAATATTAGATATAATAGACATAGGAATAAAATATAGACATAATAGATATAATAGATATAGGTATAAAATATAGCCATAATAGATATAAGAAATACAGGTATAAAATATAGATATAATAGATATAATGGATATACGTATAAAATACAGATATAATAGGTATAAAATATAGATATGTTAGTTATAATAAACATAGGTATAAAATGTAGATATAATATATATAGTTATAAACTATAAACGTAATAGATATAATAGATATAGGTATAAAATATAGACATAATAGATATAGGTATAAAATATAGTTAGATAGAGGTATAAAATATAGATATGAAAGATATAATAGATACAAGTATGTAATATAGACATAATAGATATAATAGATATAGGTATAAAATATAGACATCAAAGATATAATAGAAGTATAAAATATAGACATAAAAGATATAATTGATAGAGTTATAAAATACACATAATAGATATAATAGATAAAGGTATAAAATATGGACGTAATAGATATAGTAGATATAGTTTTAAAATATACATATAATAGATATAATAGATATAGGTATAAAATATAGACATAATAGATACAATAGATATAGGTATGAAATATAGACATAATAGATATCGGTATAAAATATAGTCAGAATAGATATAACAGATATAGTTCTAAAATATAGACATAATAGTTATATTATAATAGATATACGTATAAAATGTAGACATAATAGATATAATAGATATAGGTATAAACTATAAACTTAATAGTTATAATAGATATACGTATAAAATATAGACATAGTAGAGATAATAGATATATGTATGAAATGTATACATAATAGATATAGGTATAAAATATAGACCTAATAGATATAATAGATATAGGAAAAAAATATACACAAAATAGATATAATAGATATAGGTATAAAATATAGGCATAATAGACATAATAGATATAGGTATAAAATATAGAACTAATAGATATAATAGATAGAGCTATAAAATGTAGACATAGTAGATATAATAGATAGAGGTATAAAATATAGACATAATAGATATAATAGATACAGCTATAAAATATAGCCATAATAGTTATAATAGATATAGGTATAAAATATAGACATAATACACATAATAGATATAGGTATAAAATATAGACATAAAAGATATAATATACATACGTATAAAATATAGGCATAATAGATATAATAGTTACAGGTATAAAATATAGACATAATAGATATAATAGATAGGTATAAAATATAGATATAATAGAAATAATACACATAGGTATAAAATACAGACATAATAGGTACAGGTATCAAATATAGACATAATAGATATAATAGATAGAGGTATACAATACAGATATAATAGACATCATAGATATATGTATCAAATATGGACATAATAGACATAATAGATATAGGTATAAAATATATACATAATAGATATGGGAATGAAATATAGACATAATATATATAATAGATATAGGTAAAACATACAGACATAATAGATATAATAGATGGAGGTAAAAAATATATACATAATAGATAAAATAGATATAGCTATAAAATATAGACATAATAGATATAATAGACATGGGTATAAAATATAGATATAATGGATAAATAGATATAGGTATAAAATATACACATAATATATATGATAGATATAGGTAAAATATAGACATAGTAGACATATGCATAAAATATAATCATAATAGTTATAAAAAATATAGTTATAAAATATAGACATAATACACATAGTAGATAGAGGTATAAAATATAGACATAATAGATATAATAGATATAGGTGTAAAATATAGACATAATAGATATAATAGATACAGGTATAAAATATAGACATAATAGAAATGGTAGATATAGGTATAAAATAAAGACATGATACGTTAGATATAGGTATAAAATATAGACATAATCGATATAGGTATCAAATATAGATATAATAGTGATAATAGATATAAGTATAAAATATAGATATAATAGATAAAGTAGATAGAGGTATAAATATAGATATAATAGAAATAGGTATAAAATATAGATATAATGGATATAATAGATATAGGTACAAAATATGGACATAATGGATATAATATAGACAGGATAGATATAATAGATATAGGTAAAAAATACAGACATCATAGATATAATTGATAGAGATATAAAATATAGACAAAATAGATATAAGAGATAGAGGTATAAAATATAGACATCATAGGTATAATAGATAGAGGTATAAAATATAGACATAATAGATATAATTGATATATGTATAAGATATAGACATAATAGATATAATAGATTTAGGTATAAAACATAGATAGAATAGACATAATAGATATAGGATGAAAAAATAAACACAATAGATATAATAGACATAGGTATAAAATATCGAAAGAATATATATAATAGATATAGGTATAAATTATGTACATAATAGATATAATAGATAGAGGTATAAAATAAAAACAAAATAGATATAATAGATAGAGGTATAAAATACAGACATAGTAGATATAATAGAGGTAAAAAATATAGACATAATAGATACAATAGATAGAGGTATAAAATATAGACATAATAGATATAATAGATATAACAGATAGAGGTATAAAATATACGCATAATAAATATAAGAGATATAATAGATAGAGGTATAAAATATAGACATAATAGATATAGTAGAATTTGAAATATAATATAGGCATTATCGATATAATAGAGGTAAAAAATATAGACATCATAGATATAATAGATAGAGGTATGAGATTTAGACGTTATAATTATAATAGAGGTAAAAATTATAGACATAATAGATATAATAGAGGTATAAAATATAGACATAATAGATATAATAGATAGAGGGATAAAATATAAACATAATAGTTATAATAGATGGAGATATAAAATATAGATATAGTTGATATAATCCATATAGGTATTAAATATAGACATAATAAAAATAATAGATATGGTAATAAAATAGAGACATAATAGATATAATGTATATAGATATAAAATATAGACATAACAGATATAATAGATATACGTATAAAATGTAGACATAAAAGATATAATAGATATAGATATAAAATACAGACAAAATAGACATAGGTACACAATATAGACATGATAGATATAATAGATTTAGGTATAAAACATACACATAATAGACATAATAGATATAGGTATAAAATATAGACATAATAGACATAATAGATATAGGTATAAAATATGGAAATAAAAGATAAAATAGATATAGGTATAAAATATAGACATAATAGATATAATAGATATAGGTATAAAATATACATATAATAAATATAGGTATAAAATATAGCCATAATAGATATAATAAATATAGGTATAAAATGTAGACATAATAGATATAGGTATAAAATATAGACATAATAGATATAATAGATATAGGAATGAAATACAGACATAAAAGATATTATAGATATAAGTATAAAATAAAGACAAAATAGATGTAATTGACATAGGTATAAAACATAGACATAATAAATATAATAGATATCGGTATAAAATACAGACATAAAAGATACAATACATGGGGAATAAAATATAGATATAATAGATATACATATAAAATATCGATATAATAGATATAACAGATATACGTATAAAAGATAGATATAATAGATGTAGGTATAAAATATAGATATAATAGATATAATAGTTTTAGGTATAAAATATAGATATAAAAGATATAATTGTAAAATATAAATATAATAGATATAATAGATAAAGTTATAAAATACAGATATAATAGATATCGGAATAAAATATAGTTGTAATAGATATAGGTATAAAATATAGATATACTAGATATAATAGATATAGGTATAAAATATCGATATAATAGATATAATAGATACACGTATAAAAGATAGATATAATAGATGTAGGTATAAAATATAGATATAATAGATATAATAGTTTTAGGTATAAAATATAGATATAAAAGATATATTGTAAAACATAAATATAATAGATATAATAGATAAAGTTATAAAATACAGATATAATAGATATCGGAATAAAATATAGTTATAATAGATATAGGTATAAAATATAGATATACTAGATATAATAGACATAGGTATAAAATAAAGACATAAGAGATATAATAGATATAGGTATCAAATATAGACATAATAGATATAATAAATATAGGCATACAATACAGACATAATAGATATAATAGATATAGGTATAAAATATAGACATAACAGATATAATAGATATAGGTATAAAATATAGACATAATAGATATAGGTATAAAATATAGACATAATAGATATAATAGATATAGGTATAAATTATACACATAATAGATATAATAGATATGGGTATAAAATATAGACATAATAGATATAGGTATAAAATAGAGACATTATAGATATAATAGATATAGTTATAAAATATAGACGTAATACATATTATAGATATAAGGTATAAAATGTAAACATAATAAATATAATAGATATGGGTATAAAAAATAGACATAATAGATATAATAGTTAAAGATATGAAATATAGACATAATAGATATAATAGATATAAAATATAGACATAGTAGATATAGGTATAAAATATAAACATAATAGTTATATTAGATATAGGTACAAAATATAGACATGATAGATAAAATAGATATAGGCATAAAATACAGACATAATAGATAAAATAGATACAGGTATAAAATATAGATATAATAGATATAAGTATAAAATAGAGATTTACTAGATATACGTATTAAAAATAGATAAAATAATTACAGGTAGAAAATATAGACAACAGATGTAATAGACACAGGTAAAAAATATTGATATAATAGATATAATTATAAAAAATATAAATATAATAGATATAATTGATATAGGTAAAAAACATAGATATTATGTACATAGGTATAAAATATGGTTATAATAGATATAGGTATAAAATATAGATATAAAAGATAAAATAGATATAGGTATAAAATATATATATAATAGATATAGGTAGAAATTATAGACATAATAGATATAATAGTTAAAAGAATAAAATATAGACATAATCGATATAATACATATAGGTATAAAATATAGACATAATAGATATAATAGATATAGGTATAAAATATAGACGTAATAGATATAATAGATATAGGTATAAAATATAGACATAATAGATATAACAGATATAGGTATAAAAAATAGATATAATAGATACAGGTATAAAATATAGACATAATAGATGTAAGAGAGGTATAAAATATAGACATAATGGTTATAGATATACGTATAAAATATAGACAGAATAGATATAATAGATATAGACAGATATAATAGATATAGGAATAAAATATGGAAATAAAGCATATAATAGATATAGTTATAAAATATAGTTATAATAGATATAGGTATAAAATACAGACATAATAGTTATAATAGATATAGGTATAAAATATAGACATAATAGATATAGGTACAATATTGAGACATAATAGATATAATAGATATAGGTATAAAATATAGACATAATAGATATAATAGATATAGGTATAAAACATAGACATAATAGATATAATAGATATAGGTATGAAATATAGACATCATAGATATAGGTATAAAATATATACATAATAGGTATAACAGATATAATTATAAAATATAGACGTAATAGATATTATAGATATAGGTATAAAATATAAACATAATAGATATAATATATATGGCTATAAAATATAGACCTAATAGATATAATAGATATAGGTATAAAATAGAGGCATAATAGATATGATATATATAGGTATGAAGTATAGACAAAATATATATGATAGATATCGGTATAAAATATAGACATAATAGATATAATAGATATAGGTATAAAATACAGACATAATAGATATAATTGATATAGGTATAAAATATACATATAATAGATTTAATAGATACAGGTATGAAATATAGATATAATAGATATAACTATAAAATACAGATATAATGATATAATAGATATACGTAAAAAAATTGATATAATAGATACAGGTATAAAATATTGACAATAGATATAATAGATATAGGTATAAAATATAGATATAGAAGATATAATTATAAAAAATATAAATATAACATAATTGATATAGACAAAAAACAGATATAATGCATATAGGTATAAAATATGGTTATAATAGATATAGGTATAAAATATAGATATAATAGATATAGGTATAAAATATAGACAAAATAGCTATAACAGATACAGATATAAAATATAGATATAAGAGTTATAATAGATAAAGGTATAAAATATAGACATAATAGATATAGGTACAATATTTAGACATAATAGATATAATAGATATAGGTATAAAATATAGACATAATAGATATAACAGATATAGGTATAAAATATAAACATAATAGATATAATAGATATAGGTATAAAACATAGACCTAATAGATATAATAGATATAGGTGTAAAATATATACATAATAGATATAGGTATAAAATATAGACAAAATTGATATAACGGATATAGTTATCCAATATAGAGAAAATAGTTATAATAGATATAGGTATAAAATATAGACATATTAGGAATAGATATAAAATACAGACATAATAGATACAATAGATATAAGTGTAAAATATAGACATAATAGATATAGTACATATAGGTATAAAATGTAGACAGAACAGATATAATAGATATAGGTATGAAGTAAACACATAATAGATATAATAGATAGTGGCATAAAATATAGACATATTGGATATAATAGTTATAGGTATAAAATATAGACATAAAAGATATAATAGAGGTAAAAAATATAGACATAAGTGATATAATTGATAGAGTTATAAAATATACACATAATAGATATAAAAGATATAGATATAAAATATAGATATAATAGATATAGGTATAAAATATAGATATAATAGATATAATAGATATAGTTATAAAATATAGATATAATATATATAATAGATATAGATATAAAATATAGATATAATACATATAGAGGTAGGTATAAAATATAGATATAATGGATATAATAGATATAGGTATAAAATATAGATACAATAGGTATAGGTATGAAATATAGACACAATAGTTATACATATAGGTATAAAATAAAGATATAATAGATATAGGTATAAAAAATAGATATAATAGATATAATAGATATAGGTATAAAATATAGACATAATAGATGTAATAGATATAGGTATACAATGTAGACATAATAGACATAATAGATATAGGTATAAAATATAGATATAGTGGATATAATAAATATAGGAATGAAATATAGACATAACAGATATAATAGATATAGGTATAAAATATAGACATAATAGAAATAATAGATAACCATATAAAATATAGACATAATAGATATAATGGATATTGGTATATAATGCAGACATAATAGGTATAGGTATAAATTATAGACGTGATAGATATAATAGATATAGGTATCAAATATAGACATAATAGATAAAATAGATATAGGTATAAAATATAGACATAATAGATACAATAGTTATAGGTATAAAATATAGACATAATAGATATAATAGACATAGGTATAGATTATAGACATAATAGATATAATAGATATAGGTACAAAATATAGACATAATAGATATAAAAGATAAAGGTATAAAATATAGATATAATAGATATAGGTATAAAATATAGATATAATAGATATAATAGATATACGTATAAAATATACATATAATTGATATACTAATAAAATATAGATATAATAGAAATAATAGATATAGATGTAAAATATAGATGTAATAGACATAATTATAAAATATAAATCTAATTGATATAATAGATATAGGTATTAAATATAGATATAAGAAACATAGGTAAAAAATATAGTTATCATAGATATAGGTATAAAATATAGATATAATAGATATAATAGAGGTGTAAAATATAGACATAATAGATATAGGTATAAAATATAGGCATAATCGATATAATCGATATAGGTATAAAATATAGACATAATAGATATAGGTATAAAATATAGAAATAATAGTTATAGGTATAAAATATAGATATAATATATATAATAGATATAGGTATAAAATAAACACATAGTAGATATAGGTATAAAATTCAGACGTTATACATATAGGTGTAATATATAGACATAATAGATAAACATGTAAATATAGACATAACAATTATAATAGATATAGGTATAAAATATAGACATAATAGATATAATAGATAACGATATAAAATATAGACATAATAGATATAATAGATAAAGGTATTAAATATAGAAATAATATATATAGGTATAAAATATAGATAAAATAGATATAATAGGTATACGTATAAAATATAGATATAAGTGATATAGTCATAAAATTTAGATATAATAGATATAAGTATAATATATGGATATAATAGACATAATTATAAAATATAAACATAATAGATATAATGGATATAGGCGTGAAATATAGATATAATAAATATAGCTATGAAATATAGTTATAATAGATATAGGTATAAAAAAGAGATATAATAGATATAATAGATAGAGGTATAAAATATAGACATAATAGATATAGTAGATATACGTATAAAATATAGACATAATAGATATAATAGATATAGGTGTAGGATATTGACATAATAGATACAATAGATGCAGGTGTATAATATAGACATAATAGATATAATAGATATTGGTTTAAAATATAGACATAATAGATATAACAGATATAGGTATAAAATATAGACATAATAGATATAGGTATAATATATAGCCATAATAGATATAAAAGATATAGGTATAAAATATAGACATAATAGATATAGGAAGAAAATATAGACATAATATGTATAGGTATACAATATAGACATAATGGATATAATAACTATGGGAATAAAATATAGACGTAATATATATAGGTATAAAATATAGAAATCATAGATATAATATATATAGGTACAAAATATAGACATCAAAGATATAATAGATATAGGTATAAAATATAGACCTAATAGATATTATATATACAGGTATAAAATATAGATATAATAGATGTAATAGATATATGTATAAAAAATAGATATAATAGATACAGGTATAAAATATAGACAGTAGATATAATAGATATAGGTACAAAATATAGATATAATAGATATAGGTATAAAATGTAGTTATAATAGATATAGGCATAAATTTTAGATATAATGGATAAAATAGATATCGGTATAAAATATAGACATAATAGATATAGGTATAAACTATAGATATAATGGATATAATGGATATAGGTATCAAATATAGATGTAATACATATAGGTATAAATTATAGATATAGTGGATATAATAAATATAGCTATGAAATATAGACATAACAGATATAATAGATATGGGTATAAAATATAGACATAATAGATATAATAGATAACGATATAAAAATTAGACATAATAGATACAATGCATATTGGTATAAAATATAGACATAATAGATATAGGTATAAATTACAGACATAATAGATATTATAGATATAGGTATAAAATATAGACATAATAGATATAATAGATATAGGTATAAAATATAGACATAATAGATACAATAGATATAGGTAAAAAATATAGACATAATAGATATAATAGATATAGATATAAAATATAAACATAATAGATATAGGTATAAAATATAGACATAATAGATTTAATAGATAGAGTTAAAAAATATAGACATAAAATATATAATACATATAGATATAAAATATAGACATAATAGATATAGTCGATATAGGTATAAAATATAGACATAATAGATATCGGTATAAAATATAGACATAATAGTTATAGGTATAAAATATAGACTTAATAAATATAGGTATAAAATATAGACATATTAGATATAATAAATATAGCTATAAAATATAGACCTAATATATATAGGTATAAAATATAGATAATAGATATAATATATATAGGTATAAAATATAGACATAATAGATATAAAAGATATAGGTATAAAATATAGACATAATAGATATAATAGATATAGGTATAAAATACAGACATAATAGATATAGGTAAAAAATATAGACATAATAGATATAATAGATACAGTTATTAAAGATAGACATAATAGATATAGGTATAAAATATAGACATAATAGTTATAGGTATAAAATATAGACATAATAAATATAGGTGTAAAATATAGACATAACAAATATATTAAATATAGCTATAAATACAGACCTAATATACATAGATATAAAATATAGATATAATAGATATAATATATATAGGTATAAAATATAGATATAATAGATATAGGTATAAAATATAGATATAGATATAATGGATATAGGTATCAAATATAGACATAATAGATATGGGTATAAAATATAAACATAGTAGATATAATAGATGTGGGTATAAAATATCGACAGAATAGATGTATGTATAAAATATAAAAATAATAGATATAAGAGATATAGGTATAAAATATCGACATAAGAGATACAATAAATATAGGTAAAAAATATAGACATAACACATATAATCGATAAAGGTATAAAATATAGACATAATAGATATAGGAATAAAGTATTGACATAATAGATATAATAGATATAGGTATAAAATATCGACATAATACATACAATAGATATAGGTATAAAATATAGACATAATAGATGTGATATATATAGGTATAGATGTAACAAATATAGGTATAAAAGAGACATAATAGATTTGATGGTTATAGGTATAAAATATAGACATAATAGATATAAGAGATATACGTATTAAATATAGACATAATAGATATAATAGATATAGGTAAAAAATATAGACATAATAGATATTGGTATAAAATATAAACATTATAGATATAATAGATATACGTATAAAATATAGCCATAAGAGATATAATAGATATAGGTATAAAATATAAACATAATATATATAATCGATATAGGTATAAAATATAGACATAATAGATATAGGTATAAAGGATAGACATAATAAATATAGGTATAAAATAAAGATATAACAGATATAATAGATATAGGCATAAAATATAGTCATAATAGATATAATAAATATAGGTAAAAAATATAGACATAGTAGATATAATAGATATAGGTATAAAATATAGACATAATACCTATAATAGATAAAGGTATAAAATATGGACATAAAAGACATAATAGATATAGGTATAAAATATAGACATAATAGATATGTTAAATAAAGGTATGAAATATAGACATAATAGATATGATAGATATAGGTATAAAATATAGACATAATAGATATAATAGATATAGCTATAAAATGTAGACATAATAGATATAATAGATATAGGTATAAAACATAGACATAATAGATATAGTAGATACAGGTATAAAATATAGATATAATAGATATGGGTATAAAATATAGATATAATAGACATAATAGATGTCCGTATAAAAATAAATATAATAGATACAGGTGTAAAATATACCCAATAGATATAAAAGATATAAGTATAAAATATACATATAATAGATATAATTATAAAACATAAATATAATAGATATAATAGATATAGGTATAAAATATTGACATAATAGATATAATAGATATAGGTATAAAATATAGATATAATAGATATAGGTATAAAATATAGATATAATACATATAATAGATATACGTATAAAATATAGATACCACATATATCGGTATAAAATATAGATATAATAGATATAATTGATAAAGATATAAAATATAGATATAATAGATAAAATTATAAAACATAAATATAACAGATATAATAGATATAGGTATAAAATATAGATATAATATATATAGGTGTTAAATATAGTTATAATAGATATAGGTATAAAATATAGATATAATAGATATTGGTACAAAATATAGATATAGTGGATATAATAGATATAGGCATGAAATATAGACATAATAGATATAGCAGATAAAGATATAAAATATGGACATAATAGATATACGTATAAAGTATAGACACAATAGATATAATAGATATAGGTATAAAATGTAGACATAAGAGTTATAATAGATATAGGAATAAAATATATACATACTAGATATAATAAATATAGTTTTAAAATATAGACATAATAGATATGGGTAAAAAATATAAATATAATAGATATAATAGATATAGGTATAAAATATAGACATAGATATACTATATATAGCTATAAAATATACACATAATACATATAACCGAAACAGGTATAAAATTTAGACATAATAGATATAGGTATAAAGTATAGACATAATAGATATAATAGATATAGTTATAAAAATTAGACGTAATAGATATCATAGATATAGATATAAATATAAACGTAATAGATATAATAGATATGGGTATAAAATATAGACAAAATAGACATAATATATATAGGTATAAAATATAGACATAATAGATATAATAGATATAGGTATAAAATATACACATAATTGATATAATAGATATGGCTATTAAAATATAGACATAATAGATTCAGGTATAAAATATGGACATAATAGATATAATAGATATAGGTATAAAATATAGACACAATAGATATAATAGTGGTATAAATTATAGACATAATAGATATAATAGATATAGGTACAAAATACAGATATAATAGATATAATAGATACAGTTATAAATTATAGATATAATATATATAATAGATATAGATATAAAATATAGATATATTAGATATAGATATAGGTATAAATTATAGATATATGGATATAATAGATATACGTATAAAACAGAGGAGATATAACAGATATAGCTATGAAATACAGACACAATAGATATAGATTTAGGATAAAATCTGGAAATAAAGATTAATGGATAAGGAATAAATACAGACATAAATGACATAGGTTAATTAGACATAATAGGAATAATATATAGTTATAAATATAAACAAAATAGATATAATAATAGAGGTATAATATATAGACATAATTGATATATAGATAAAAGGATAGAGGTATAAATAAGATATAATAGATATAATAGAGGTATAAATTATAGACATATAGATATAATAGATATAGGTATAATAGAGACATAATAGATATAATTATATAGGTAAAATATAGACATAATAAAAAATAAGAGGTATAAATATAACAGAAAATAGATATATAGAATATAGGTGAAAATACAGACAGAATAGGTATAGGAATAAATACAGACTAATAGATATAATAGCTATAGTTATAAAATATACACATAATAGATATAATAGATATAGGTATAAAATGTAGACATAATAGATATAATAGATATGGGATAAAATATAGACATAAAGATGTAATACATATAGGTATAAATTATAGACATCATCGATATAATAGATATAGGTATAAAATACAGAATAATAGTTATAGATATAAAATATAGATACAATAGAATAGAGGTACAAAATATGACATAAAGATATAGAGTATAAACATATACCTAATAGATATATGAGATATAGTTATAAAATATGAGAAAAGAGTTAAATAGATAGGTATTAAATAAAGACATAATAGTATGGTATAAAATACAGACATAGTAGATATAGGTATAAAAATGACATAATAGATTACCATAAAACTATAGACATAACAGTTACAATAGATATAGGTATGAAATACAGACATAATACATATTATAGATATAGGTATAAAATATAGACAATATAGATGAAATAGATAAGGTATAAAACATAGACAAATAGATATAATATATATCAGTACAAATATACACCTAAGAGATATAATGATAGGTGTATAAAATATAGATATAAAGATATAGGGTAAAATTCGATAAAAAGCTATATGATATACGATATAAAATTAGGATATAATAGATATAGGTATAAAATAAGATATAATAGAAATAATAGATATACCTATAAAATATAGATATAATAGATAAAATTTAAATATAAATTAAAGATATAATAGATGAAGGTATAAAATATACATATAATAGATATCGGTATAAAATATAGTTGTAATAGATATAGGTATAAAATATAGATATAATAGATATAATAGATATAGGTATAAAATATAGACATAATAGTTATAATAGATATTGGTATCAAATATAGACATAATAGATATAATAGATATAGGTATAAAATATAGACATAATAGATACAATAGATATGGTTTAACATATAGACATAATAGGTTTAATAGGTATAGGTATAAAATATAGACATAAAATATATAATAGATATACGTATGAAATATAGATAAAATAGATATAATAGATATAGGTATTAAATATAGACAGAATAGATATAGTTAAATATACAGACATAATAGATATAATAGATATAGATATAAAATATAGACATAATAGATATAATAGAGGTAGTTATAAAATATAGACAAAATAGATATAGGTATAAAATATAGACATAATAGATATAATATATATAGGTATAAAATATAGACAAAGAGATGTAATAAATGTAGATATAAATTATAGACATAATAGCTATAATTGATATACTTATAAAATATAGACATAATTGATACAATAGATAGACGTATAAAATATAGACATAATAGGTGTAATAGATATAGGTATAAAATATAGACATGATAGATATAGATATAGGTTAAAATACTGACATAATAGATATAATAGTTATAGGTATAAAATATAGACAAAATAGATATAACAAATATTGGTATGAAATAGAGACATAATAGATTTGATAGATACAGATATAAAATATAGACATAATGGATATAATAGATATGGTATAGAATATAGACATAATAGATATAATAGATATAGGTACAAAATATAGACATAATAGATATAATAGATATATGTGAAAATATAGACATAATAGACAAAATTATAAAATATAAATCTAATTGATATAAAAGATATAGCATAGCATTAATATATATAAGAAATATAGGTATAAAATATAGTTATAATAGATATAGTTATAAAATATAGATATAATAGATATAATAGAGGTATAAAATATAGACATAATAGATATAATAGATATAGTCATAAAATATAGACATAATAGATATAATAGATGTAGGTATACAATGTAGACATAATAGACATAATAGATATAGGTATAAAAAAATGACATAATAGATATAATAGATATAGGTAAAAAATATAGACATAATTCATATAGGTATAAAAATAGACATAATAGATATAATAGATATAGGTATAAAATATAGATATAATAGATATAGGTATAAAATATAGACATAATAGATATAATAGATATAGGTATAAAATATAGACATGATAGATATAGGTATACAATACAGACATAATACATATAATAGATTATATATAGACTTAATAGACATAATAGATATAGATATAAAATATAGACATAATAGATATAATTGATAGAGTTATAAAATATAGACATAATAGATATAATAGATAGAGAGATAAAATATAGACATAATAGATATCATAGATATAGGTATAAAATACAGACTAATAAATATAATAGAAATAGGGATAAAATAGAGACATATTAGTTATAATAGATGTAGGTATGAAATAGAGACATAACAGATATAATAGTTATAGGTAAAATAGACACATAACAGATATAATAAATATACGATAAAAATAAACATAATAGATATAATAAATATAGATATAAAATATAGACAAAATAGATATAGGTACACAATATAAACATAATAGATATAATGGATCGAGGTATAAAATACGGATATAATATATAGATATAGGTATCAAATATAGACAAAAAATATAGGTATAAAATATAGACATAATAGATATAATAGATATAGGTAAAAAATATAGACATAGATTTAATACATAAAGGTATAAAATATAGACATAATAGATATAATAGATACAGGTATAAAATATAGACATATAGATATACGTATAAAATATAGACATAATAGATATAAAAGATATAGGTATAAAATATAGACATAAGAGATATAGGTATAAATATACACATAATATGTATAGGTATACAATATAGACATAATAGATATAATAAATATGGGTATAAATATAGACGTAATAGATATAGGTATAAAATATACACATAATAGATATATAGGTATAAAATATAGACATAATAGACATAATAGATATAGGTATAAAATATATACATAATATATATAATGAAATAGGTATAAAATATAGACATAAAAGATATAATATATAGGTAAAAAATACAGACATAATAGATATAATAGATATAGGTATGAAATATATATATAATAGATATAATAGATATAGGTACAAAATATGGACATAATAGATAAAGGGATCAAATATACATATAATAGATATAATATATATACGTAAAAAATTATAATAGATATAGTACATAGAGCTATAAAATATAGATATAATCGATATAGGTGTAAAATACAGATATAATGGATATAATAGATATAGGTATAAAATACAGACATAATAGATAAAATAGACATAGGTATAAAATATAGACATTATAGGTATGATAGATATAGGTATAAATATAGACATACATATATAGATATAGGTAAAAAATATAGATAAAACGGATATACGTATAAAATATAGACATAATAGATATAATAGATATAGGTATAAAAAATAGACATAATATATATAATACATATACGAATAAAATATAGACATAGTAGATATAATAGATATAGATATAAAATATATACATAATAGATATTGGTATAAAATATAGAAGTAATAAATATAAAAATGTAGGTATAAAATATACTCATAACAGATAGATATAGATATAAAATATACACATAATAGACATAATAGATATAGGTATAAAATATAGACATAATAGATATAATAGATGTATAAAATGTAGACATAATAGATATAATAAGTATAGGTATAAAATATAGACATAATAGATATATTCGACATAGATATAAAATACAGACATAATAGATATAGATATAGGTATAAAATATCGAAAGAATATATATATAGATATAGGTATAAATTATGCACATAATTGATATAGTAGATAGAGGTATAAAATAAAAACAAAATAGATATAATAGATAGAGATATAAAATATAGACATAATAGATATAATAGAGGTAAAAAATATAGACATAACAGACAATAGATACAGGTATAAAATACAGACATAATATATAAAAGATATAATAGATAGAGGTATAAAATATAGATATAAGAGATACAGTTGATTTTGAAATTAAGTAGAGACATTATCGATATATAGAGGTAAAAAATATAGACATCATAGACATAATAGATACAGTAATGAAGTATAGACGTTATAGATATAATAGAGGTATAAAATATGACATAATAGATATAATAGATAGAGGGATAAAAATATTGACATAAGGTATATAGATAGATTTATAAACTACA